>NW_027113636.1:0-3859 GCF_000696795.3 Halyomorpha halys | reverse complement strand
AATAAATATATAGTGTTGAGACTATTTTGGATATTAAATTAATTAATTGATAAATAAAATATTACATTCGGAGAGAGGAATCTTGTTGAATTATTAAGTATCAATAAAGCCCCACTGGTATGTTAATATAGAATTCTAATTTCATTAATTATTTAAGATCAATTAAGCTTAATTGACATTTGGTTAGCAATACGCTGTTAAAATTTATTTCTTGGAAGATATTTTAATCACAGCCTTTATAATTTTGTTAAACGCTAGCTCCGCCAGCCCCATAGAAGAATCTCTAATTGAAACGCTTCATTTCCAGTATATTAGAGTAACCCCAATTAAGGAATTTCTCCGAAAGCGGTCTTTTATTACAATACATTTTCTGATTAATTTGCATTCACGAAGAGTTTACTTTTGACATATCTCTTGACTTGTCATGTTCTTCTATTTATTAACTAAATGTCATTCATATTTGTTATCTTCGATCGAAAGAGGAACTTAATTAGTAGAATCTAGATTACCAATAACTGCATTTCAATCATGATAAAATAATTGGATGAGAAAAAATAAGTTTGGTTTATTTTCAATAATTGAATGTTAAAAAAAAATTATAAATAAAAAATATAAATAAACAAAAAAAACTCTCCCTCAAAATATGCGACTATGTTTGAAGATACGCAGAATCTCAAAATCAAATAAAAAAAATGCTGCAAATTATTATGCAATATTTTAATTAATTATTGATTAAATTAGTAAAAAAACATATAATGCTTGATGTGTTCACTCACACGATTTTTTGGTGCTAAATCCAATTCAGAAATTGTTCACTGCATCTTTGCTAATAGTGAGCTATTTTATGTCTTTGTTAGTAATTTAATTATCTTGAATGAACCCAGTCTTAGTCCCTTGAATATTCCAGGATATATATAATTTTGGAGTATTTCCAAAAAATCGATAGAAAAGTAAAATAGTTTCCATGGGAACCAATCCAAATAATACCTTTAAAAACTTGTGCCGATACAATCCATAAAGATTATTAATGATTAAATTTTGAAACAGAGATGGGCAAAAATTAGCTATAGTTGAAACTAATTGCCACTAATGCTTAAATTTCCATGGATACGAAGATTATTCAGAAATAAACCATTGATAAAAAATGCTATAAAAATGGTAGAATACAACTGGGTAGATAAAAGCAATATATTTGAGCAGGTTGAGAGTTTTTAAAGTCTCCGGTAGATAGAAAAAATGAAATTGTTGAGAAAATAGAGGCGACGTTAAAGGCGGAGAATGCTTGTTGTTTTTCAATTTCTCGCTCCTTCTGTCCAGAAACGTATAGAATAGAATTTACAAAAAAATATTGTTCTTTCTACTGTTCTTCACGGATGAAAATCGTGGTCTATTACAACAAAGAATGAACAGTGCCTTAAAGTTTTTGAAAATAAAGTATTACCTAAAATATTTTAACCGAAAAAGGATGAGTTAACAGAGACTTTAGAGGGCTATACTATGCCAAATTGGGGGAACACACTTGGTAAATATAATTCAGGTTATAGCATTGCTGTGAATATGATGGGGGTGTAAAGTTGTAAGGCTTAGGCGCCGTCTGTAGCTGAGGGAGTTGAGGCGTAGGTCTTTGCAACCTTGCAACTGCAGCGGCCCCAATTCTAATTCGGCTTAGGGGGTTGACTATTACTTCTATGGTGGTCCCACAAAATAAAAACTTGATTTCTCACCATGCTGTTAGAATAGGGTGGTACAACATAGATAGCCTCCTGTCCTCCCTTATGTCAGAAGTGACCAGGAAGGGGGTCATAAAAAAAATAAATAAATAAATAGTTGTAAGGCTTAGTAACAAACGGAGCCTTAAGATGTTAATCAACACTGAACTTACGGGTAAACGTCCGAAGGTTAGGTGGGAGGATTGCATGAACACTGATCTTGTACACTTGAGTTTGGACCGACATATGTATTTATACAGCGATTGTTGGTATGGGCACCTAACCTTAGAGTTAATTCATACTTTTTGCCTTTTTTATTATTTAAAAAAAAATAAAAGTGGAAGATTAAAACAAAAGAATAATCTAATTATTATCTTCATTATCAAAACTAAACTCAAAGACACGTCAAGTCAGGTTTTATAAGGATACAATTCCACATATATGTATACAGACTCTATCTCATAACAACTAGAGCATGGGCATTACTCTATCTAAGTCAAACAAACACATACCGAAGGAAAAGGGAGTAACAACTGAAAAAGGCTATAATAGGAACATTTCGCCATACATAAACATGCATTCCAATCATCTGTTTTTCCCCAAGGTAAAAATAGTTCGTAAATCTTGGACCACAATGAAAAAAAAGTCCATATTAGTTTACTTGTAAGCAGATTTTCTTTTATTAGTTTAATTTCATTATTTTCGGTAAAAAAAAAAAATAATGCCCGTACCATTTATTCAATTTTTAAGTGAATGCTTGTGAAATTTCAAGGGGCGAGGCCCCCCTTCATAAAATACTGGGAGGCAGAAATGGCCTATCCCTCTCTCCAATTCGAATACAAGGTTCAAAGGAAAAAAAATGGTGAAATCTAATAAACCTTCTGTTGATATAATTAGTTAATTAATTAAGAGTTGAGAATTTTCAGACTTTTATAATGTGAAATAAAAGCAAATTATCGCTTCTCATCGGAGCTGAGGCACTAAAGGGAACCATTGATTAATAACTATTAAATAATTTGATTGTGGTAGTGTAGTGTATTTAAGTTTAGTGGGTTAGTAGTTGTATTAGTGCTAGTGGTGCCGGTGCGATATCGGTCGATACTCAATTAAATCAAGCTCAGTTGTTAAATGAAAATTATCATGGTTGTAACCTCAGGCAGCCACAAGCCACCTTCTTACCAGGAAGTAGATCGGGGTTTCGATCATACCACGGTTTTTGTCCCTAAACATATTAGTCATTATATGGTATCGGAAATTCAGGTATCATGATTATAATATTCTTATTATAATATTATATCATGATTATAATATCATATATCATGATTATAATATTCAATATTATCATATATTATGATTATAATATTCTTATTATAATATTCTTTATTTATTCTGGGATTGGTCCCTTTAGAATCATATACATGCATCAAAATTAGACTTTAGAACTTTAGAGTAAAGTGCAAAATAAATATGTAATTGTAAAACATCATAAAATATAGTAAAATAATGAATTAAAAAGATGAAAATGAACAACAATAATTAACAGAATATATAAAATAGACAAATAAAATAAAACCAAATGTCATACCATAAAACATAAGCTGCCTAGCCTCTGATAATAAATAAAAAAAAATGATAAAACAACTAATACAATTAAACTAACAACAATAAATACAAGTACAATTTCAGCTAATATACATATTTACAAGTATAAACGAAAATCTGAAACATTAAATACAGAAAATGTATAAAACGTATTTGAAACTTTCAATTGTTACTCTCTCGGAATTGGGTGGCCAGAAGGTGGTTGAAGATACAGGATGTGAAGGTTAGAAGGGTATTAGAACTACGAATGAAGGGGTGAATAGAATTTCATAGGGAAGAGGAACGGATGAGGAAATATCTACCAAAGGCTGCGGTTCGATGGGAAGTTACATATAAGTCTGAATGCCATGAGCGGGTATTGCTGGAGTGCATTGAGGATTTAAATTAAAGAATATCAGAGATGTACGATGGACGGCGGGATTGGATAACTTGGTTGAGAAAGGAAGCAAGAAAACATTTACGACGGAGGAGGGTTAAAGCCATACTATTCGTTTTTTAAATTTTATCTATCCATAAAGACCTAAATGTTCCTTATGTAACCGATCTAG
>NW_027113635.1:4501-4841 GCF_000696795.3 Halyomorpha halys | reverse complement strand
TAAAAATGTTAATTTTATATTTATGTAAAATAGATAGAACCCTTGTCATATGTCATCCTGTTCTCTCCGTCATTCGAATTATATTTTTTCATAATGATTCCATGTTCCAAAATATTGAATTTAAAAAAAAGAAAACGTTGTGGGTACGCAGGTAGTGTTGTTATATCAAAGAAAAACTATTTATCAAATATTGTATTATTCTAGAAATGAGAAATCACTCAAATCATCTATAACTTAACCCGTCCATCACATTTATATGTGAAAGCGACTATACCCGTAAACCTCCCCTTTAGCTTCTATGAATGCCGTCCGTCATCTATCTCACTACATCCCGTTCAAT
>NW_027113635.1:0-1467 GCF_000696795.3 Halyomorpha halys | reverse complement strand
ATAATTAATAGTCAAAATTGATGAGTTTGCCAAGTATAGGTAGGGGGAATAAAAAATGGCGGCTGTTTCAAAACCTTAAAAAACAGTAATTTTTCATTCGGAGCTCTATATCTTAAAAACTACCAACAACACTAGAAAACCTAAGAGCTCATTATTTAAAGAAGAGTAAATTAGCAGAAATATTAGCCCTAAAAGGGGTCTTTACGTGCAATAGTTCTTAAGATATAGTTTTTTAAAAAGCAAAATTTCTTAAAAATCTTCTGAAAGATTAATAGTTAGCTAATTTATTTTGAGAAATTTATATCTCAGGAACTATGTGACGTACAGATGTCTATTAGCACTAAAATTAAAGCTAGTTTAATGGACTATAAATAAGTTTCTTACCTTTACCTTCGCAGGAATAGTAGTTTTCATGATATTTGAAAAAAATATTGATTTATACTTGTTGGGACAATAAGTTTGATTTATGAAAAACTTCATTTCAGAAACCATTGGACATACAGATGTTTGCCAGCGCTCAAATTAAAGCTAGTTAAATTTACTACAAAATAGTTTATTATGTTTATCTTTTTAGAAGTAGTAGTTTTTTATTTGACATAATAAACTCATAAAGTGTTAATTTATAATTGCTCGTATAAAATGTTGGATTTTTGAAAAAAATATATCTCTAGATCCATAAGTCGCACATATGTCTGCCAACACTCAAAATAAAGGAAATTTAACTTACTATAACGTAGTTTATGACACTTATCTTCGTAGGGGTAGTGGTTTTTATGATATTCACTGATGAATATAAATTTGGCAAATGGAAATTTGTCTGAACAACTATAAATCAATTTATTCTAGCAAATTTCATTCAAACTATTACACCTACGAAGATAAACATCATAAGCTACTTTATAGCTCATTAAACTAGCTTTAATTTGCGTGAATGTAGCATCTGTACATCAAATGGTTTTTGAGATATAAATTTTTCAAAATAAATTCACTAACTACTGATCTTTCAGTACGTCCCATACAACATTTTTAAGAAAACTATATAGTTGCATTTAAAAAGCTATATTTCGAAAACTATTTAACGTAAATAATTCTATTAGTGCTCATATTTTAGCAAATTTACTCTTCTTTAAATGACATTCTCTTAGGTTTTATTATGTTGTTCCTACTTTTAAAGATATAGAGCTCCGAAAAATTAGTTTTTTTATCGCTTTGAAACAGCCGCTATTTTTTACCTAAATATTTTAAAATTATTCAACCTTCTATTCAACCCTGTTACAAATTCGCAAACGATAAGATTTGGAAAAAAAAAATCCTGTTATACCATAAAAAAAAAACATTTTTTTTTATTTTGTCCTTAAATTGTATAAAGTGGCATAAGCCATGCTTTCAAAGTCGGCATGCCGAAATTATTGTTTTTGATAATTTTAGCTGACAATGAAATCGTTGACAATGATCCTATTTTTGTCA
>NW_027113634.1:3961-6100 GCF_000696795.3 Halyomorpha halys | reverse complement strand
GAAAGTAATTATATATAGTAATGCACAGTGCATATAATCAAATTTTGATTTTATTCATAGTAAATTACAATATGCAATAGATGTTAGTTTAAAGTGTTCGCTTTTATATTGTTAATGAGATTAATATTATGGCTTTAATACTTTTCCATTGAGAACCAATGCAGCCCTAAAGTGGGAATATCAATATTTAACCCTAGAGCGACACACTGGGGTGTCACATACCACAGCAATTTTTAAATTTTGAATAATTTCTACATGTGTAGCTCTTTTGCTAAACCCCGCCATGTAAATAACTGTCATTCATAACATAATTGATTCTGATTATCTGGTGCCATGTGTCAGTCTTGTTTTTGCTATTTATTGCAATTTGAACTAGTCTTGGGGTATCTCACACACCAGAGTGTCCTTAGTGTAAGTAAATAATCAATCCGGTAAACTCTCATTAGAGGAGCTTTTCTCTACAAAAAGGGACCATCCTTTATTTCGACAGACCATACCCATGAATTGGTTCAGCTTCCTCTCATACTGCTTGAGATTTGATGATAAACTAAATAGACAAGAGAGGAAGGCTAATGACAAAATGGCACCTAACGAATAATGCAAGATGATGCAGTCATTGAAGAATCTGGTAAACCACAAGTCATACAGGATTATAATTTAAATGTTACTTTTGACCTAATGTGCAAGGGGTACTCAACGGCCAGAAAAACAAGGAGGTTAATGAGATTAATTCATGCCACTCCGTTTTTTTTTTTTGGAATGTTGGATCATGTCGGGGTGAACAGTATGATATTGTTTCCTCTGGTACTCTCCCACTCTGGTAAAGTGGGAAAATAATATGAAACGCAAAGACTTCCTTTTTGGTCTGGGATATTCATTTCTGGAACCTTCCTAAAGAGGAGGCTACAGGCAGAGGCACTTCGTCGGTCACTGCGCCTAGGTATTGATGACGTTTTAGGGATAGATGCGCAAATAAATAAGTATACGATCTTGAAGAAACAAGTAAGGTTTTCTTTTTGTGAAAGGGAAAAGGACAGGAAGACGAAATTGACATGTCTGCAATGTAAGAGAGCTATTTGCAATGAACACAGGGCGGCAATATGTCTGCAGTGCAGTGTGTGAAAGAGGGTGAAGTTCGGGACCTCCACTATGTATTTTATTAATTTTTAATTTAAAAAATGACTTTTCCAAGAAGGTTGAAGTTCGGGACCTCCACTATCTATGTATTTTATTAATTTTTAATTTAAAAAATGACTTTTCCACCTCGTTTTATGATTCATTTACTTCGTATTTATCTGTATTTAAGAGCCATACAAATTATTTTTTTTATTTAGGTACAACAATTAATTTTTATTCATTTTTTAGCTAGTTGGCTCGTAAAATTTTACAATATGTGATTTTTGGAAATACATATGTACATAACCCATTTTAAAATGATTTATTTTTGTTACCTAGACCACATAGTTATTTTAAAATGCATTATAAGCATTGCAAGTTATATCACTTATATTTTATACCAATTCATATGTTGGGGTGTATCACACCCCAGAGTGTCATATTAAGTTGACTTATAGAAGTGTGTCATTCTAGGGTTAACCATCCTTAAAATAAAATTCGTAATTAATAAAATGAACAGTTCTGCTTTATTCTGTTGAGATTTAGTCACGATTATTTCGCACTCATATTTTAAAATTTACCTCAACAGAAAAAAAAAAAAAGCCTAAGGGTCAAAGTAGAATCTAAATTAAAATGGTGCCGGTGGAAAGTTTGGGAAAGAAATAACCATCAAAAATACATTTCACTTTCGGAATGTATATATTTAATTTCAACTGGAAAGAAATCCAGAGGAGGGGGAAGAGAGTTGGTGCAAAGTGACAGAGGAGTTGAATATTTCATAAGGACAAATGGAAAAGGGAATAAATATAATAGCAGGTGGTGGGGGGGGGATTGGAAGGAAATTAATGGCTTCCTTTCTGTATTAACACGATTCGAAAGAAAAACAATAGATTGAATTAGGTATTTTCCTTTGTATTTAATAATAATAATAACAATAATTTTATTTATTTATTCTGGGACTAATCTCTTTGGAATAATATTACAGGCGTTTAAATTTGGCTTATAGTAGAAGACAAAATTTTC
>NW_027113634.1:0-296 GCF_000696795.3 Halyomorpha halys | reverse complement strand
TATTTTTAACTTATTTATTATTTTTTTTAATTAAGTCTGACTTGTACTGAGTACATCGTAATTAGCTCTGAGGATATCTAATATTATTTGATATAAAATTACTTCTTGTTTCATAACTTATTCCTTCCTCTTCTCCGAACCTCTAAAACCCAAGAAGTGGCTCATGGGTAGGTGCAGATTTATTACTGAGAGATAGATAGGTTCAAATCCGACCTGGGGCATTGACTTCCCAGTCAGGGCAGTCCCACAAAATGGAAAACATAACCACCCACCATGGTTAGAATAGGTTGGTAGCT
>NW_027113633.1:1421-3923 GCF_000696795.3 Halyomorpha halys | reverse complement strand
ATATATATATATATATATATATATACTAAAGTAGCTCGTACAAAATAAGGCAGGTCTTAGAAATAGCTTCATTGTCAAATCTCTCTCCACATCTTACTAACCGCTGACGAAAGGTTTAGAATCATCTGTTACGAGTTCTCAAGATGAAATAAAAATTACTCAAACCAACGATTTTATTATCTTCGCAATTCTTAAATAAAACTTGTTATGAATGAAATTTATATTATAAATTTAAATCATATAAATTTTCCATAGTAACAGGAACATCAGGGGGTTAGAGGTTACCAACCACTGGACTTTTAATGGTTCAACCGATTTAGTCTTCATTATATCCAGGATTAAACCCGGCAACATGGCACACAAATGTCCATCTAGCATATTTCGTGCTTGTTTCTATGGATTTAAGTCACACATTACTGATTGATACCTATCAAAGTTAAGCTTTGAGGATCCTTAATATAAAATTATATGGAAGGATATAACTTGATTTAGAAGAAATGAAGAAATACTCAATGACACAATAACCATATGCAGCTGATATAGTAAATCAATATCTATTTATATAACATAGTTAAGAAAATGCAATCGGTATATTGTAATAAAATATACTGGAACCCAGGGAGTGATTATTGATGTTTTAAATATATATATAAATACATTGTAGTGATATTTATATTTATTTAATTTAAAAATAATAATTTTATTTTAGATTATTATTGAAATATGGCATACTCAAGGCAGCCCTAATAATTGAGGGCCTTGAACCAACAGAATTGTTAGATTTTTCTACTAGCACACGGAAAGAAAGTAAAAAATATAATGTTTTGAAAAAAGCTAAAAAAAACAAAACGGGATATGATTGATGAATTAATAAACAAAGCATTTTCCTACCTCGTAAAAAATAGAATATTAAAAGTCTTTCGATTTATATAATACATTAAAATATTATAGATTTATTATATTATTCTTTTTCTTTTTTAGTTTGTTGGTTCTAGTGAATAATAAGGGGTTTTTTTTTTATTTATTTTGCTTTAATTTATTAATATCTTCTGGAAACATTTTGAGGATTTCATGATTCCCCCCGTCTTGCTCCAACTATTTGGTTAGAAAAATAGGCCATTTTTTAAACAACGTTAATTTAATTTTTTTTAAAATATTGCGCTATTGATTAGAAATTTTAAAAGAAATAATCTGATTCCTTTTAAAGTGAAGTAGGGTAATTCTTGTGATTGTATTTAATTTAATTGTAATATTTTTCAGAATAAATATTGAAAATATATATGTAAATTTGTCATGCTATTAATAGTTGCTCAACTTATAAGCTTCTTAACCAATATTATTTAAGATTCTACCAACAAAAACGGTGTTGGTACAATTAATATTGGAAAGTATGACGCACAATTGACTTGGGTAGGCGCTTCACATATACCATCCCGCATAACAAGATATCTCAGTTCTATGGAATGGCAGCTACCTCGACTCCAAAACCTCATACTTATAAATTTTATCATAAGTAAAGTTTTAAGTAAATTTTAAAGTTTAAAGCATTTCTTATCTGGTAGTTGTTTTAAGAGCCAAAAAAAGTGTTCAGTCTAGTGAGTTTTTAAAGGACTTTGGTGATTATTAAAATTATGATCAGATAATATCAGATAACATATATATATATATATATATCAAAATAGAAGATTGCCTCAAAAAATTACTAGGACGAGAAATATCAAAGTAGTGATTGTCAAACTTTTTATGTCTGGTGTCATACTGAATTTCTAAAATTTTGTAGCAGGCTACCAGTTTGTTTTAATAATAAACGAATAATGAATAATAATGAAATAATAAACGACCTTAAATTTTATACATAATTAATTAAAAAACTTCTCGGCACCTACTTTAACACATCCATTTATAATGATTTCTCGGCTATAACAGTTTATTCCCTTGTCCTTAGTTTTTATTTTTGAAACATTATTCGTTTAATGATATCCGCTAGTTACACTGATGAAGTTTTTCTTTTTATTTATTTCTATATATAACTTTTTTAATAGGAAACAGAGAACGCTCAACTTCCCTAAAACCGAAGGCACGGATCTGCTTTTCCATCTAACAGATTTGAGAATAACGACCTCGATGAGATGGATGGAATTGAAAGGAAAAAAAGGAAATTTACGAAGATTTGCATCCCTATCCTTAAACAAAAATTCTGTGAGACTTTCGAAGAAAGAGTTGACCATGAGAAGACTCAGATTTGGACCTCGTGGAACCATAGAAAATAGAACAAGAATATTCTTAGAAGACCAAGGGGTTAGCAAGGAAGTTAAATATCTGTAAATCTTGGTCGAAATTATTATTATGGACTCCTTGGGCATCATACATCGACACTTGCATGGGAAGTGGCTTTAAGGATATCTAATATTATATACCTGTATTTTTTGTTTTGTTTTTTAGCTTTTTTAACCTATTTATTTATATTTTTAACTTATTTATTCATTTATTTTTATTAATTTA
>NW_027113633.1:0-1118 GCF_000696795.3 Halyomorpha halys | reverse complement strand
GAAAATACACTCACGGTTGCTGATAATAGACTGCTTAATTCTGTTCAGTAATCCTATATTTATACATCCTAGAGTTGTTGACAGAGGGAGTTATGTATTAAGATTTACATTACATATTTTAGTATTTGGGCATCATTGCCGAATAAATCATTTGTGTGAATAAATCTTCACTATAAAGTGTTGGAAAACAGATTAATTGATTCTGCGAACGTAATTCATTTTAGATGTTGTTTGTAATTTAAACAAGAAGTTTCCAGGAATCAAAAGCTTTTAATTTACGGATGCAGATCCAATTTCCGTAACGTTGAGGTAAAAATAAATAAGTATCGGTTTACTTTAATTTGAATTATTACTAATATAAATTTAAATTCGTTTTTCATTGCTTTTATTCATACATTAAATTAATTTAATATGTTCATATTAGAAGTTTTAATAATTTTCCAGCTATAGCATTTTTTTTTGTTAAAGTGTTTTTTTTCGGCCCTCTGGGGGAGAAAACATTGTAATATATTCCGCGAACGTTTAAAAAGGATTTTTTGTTGTCATTTGAATAGGTTGTTTGCTTGAATTAAATGCTTATTATTTACAGTCACGGATCCAATTCCATTTTCTTTGAAGTTAAAATAAATAAATTTATGATAGTTATACCTAATTTAAAATAGATGTAAGCTTTTATTTTATTTATTTTTTTTGTAAATTTAAAATATTCATTTTAATATTATTATTTTCTTTTTTAAGGATTTACTAGTTACAGCTTTTTTTTTCTATTAGTTGATTTTTTGTTCTGGGCCCTAGGAGTACATTATAACGAAGCTTTACATTGTTTATATTAGTTATATAAAGGAAAAATAATTATGAAGATTCATAGTCAATTGATTTATGAGTACAAAAATAAAGTTATATAACTTTTTTTTTTAAACAATTAGTAATTCAGCATATTTATCCTAAATAATCCCTAATATTTAATCTAAATGTAATTATTACAGTAATAATTAAAAATTACTTCCTAACTTTTTTTGATAAAATAATTAACTAGATTCAACGCTATTTTGCAAGATTTATTAGAGCAAGCAAAGTCTATTCTTTGCTAGAAATGTAAGAAATGTTGAAAAAAAATG
>NW_027113632.1:421788-422752 GCF_000696795.3 Halyomorpha halys | reverse complement strand
TGAATTATTTATTTGTGCCTATGTTTCGTCCTGATTTTCAGATCTTCTTTAGGACTATATACATAAAAAGACAACAACCATCATTCAGAGAGAAACAACAACCATCATTCAGAGAGAAAATAAAATAAAATATATAATGAGTAGTAACATAGACTAAAAATATAGAAATATACATAATAAAGGAATGAAAATATAAATTAGTTGATTACTAACTATGGACAAAGATAGTAGTAGATTGATTAAATTATTATTTATATACATATAAATTTGAGTAATAAATAAATGATACAATGGATAAGAATGTTATATTGATGATTAACATTAAAAACCTTTTAGTTATATAGATCAGTATAAAGAACTAGTTAAATTAATAATGGAGCTTATGAAAAAAAAAAACAATATTATAAAAGGAAAGAACAGGAGATAAGAAGAAATATATAGAGAAAGGGGAATGAAGAAAGAAAGAAATGCGAGAGTAAGGTTATTGGAGAATAATCAATGCTTCATTGTTATAAATTGCATGAAAAGTCGCTCATTTTCATTCAATTATTACATAATAATAATAAAAATAATAACGATAACGATAACGATAACGACAACGACAACGACAACGACAACGACAACGACAACGACAACGACAACGACAACAATAACAATAACAATAAAAATAACAGCAGTAGTAGCAGCAGCAGCAGCAGCAACAGCAACAACAACAACAACAACAACAACAACAGCAACAGCAGCAAAAGCAACAACAACAACATATTTGCGAATTTTTAGTACATTATTTATTTTATATATTTATATTTATTTATTTATTTTTTTCTTCCTGAATGATGGTTGTTGTCTTTTTATTTTTATTATTCCAGTATCAGTTATCATTTATGATTCAATTCAATATTTTGTATAATTCTAAATTTGTTTGTATACTATTCCTTTTCAATTGTATGTTTCTCTAAATGTT
>NW_027113632.1:421367-421738 GCF_000696795.3 Halyomorpha halys | reverse complement strand
TTGCTTACAATATTTACAAGTTAGATTTTAGGCCTATTAGGAGATATATTGGTGGTGGTAACGAGCCCAACAGGAAAAAAAGGAAGTTATTGCGTCCCAATTTTTTATTACTTTAATTAAAACTATGCATAATTACTGGTTACAATAAATGAGAAAATTGAGTTCTGACAAAATCTATATTCATATACGAGTTTCGTAAAAACTACTACTCCGAAGAAGATACGTGTAATAAGCTACATTAATAGGAGAAGATGGTAGGGGGGGTGCGGCCAGCAGAAAAAAAAAACACAAATAAACAAATGAATTATTTATTTGTGCCGACGTTTCGACCTGATTTTCAGGTCTTCATCAGGGCTATAAAAACAAAAAGA
>NW_027113632.1:416882-420192 GCF_000696795.3 Halyomorpha halys | reverse complement strand
AAAAACTACTGCTATGATGATAAACCTTTAATACTGCTTTATAGTACATTGAACTAGCTTTAATATGAGTGCTGGCAGACATTTGTACGTCTATATGTCGGGAACTATTGAACATAAATAGCTCTATTAGGACTCATATTTTAGAAAATTTACTCTACTTTAAATGATGTTAAATTAGATTTTCCCGTACTGTTGGTAGTTTTAAAGATACAGAGCTCCAAAAGAAAAAAAAATTTTTAAGATTTTGAAACAGCCGCCATTTTTTATTCCCCATACCTATACTTGGCAGACTCATCAATTTTGGCTAGTAATTATATCTAGTTTTCATTAAAGTAATAAAAAATTGGGGTGAGATAACTGCCTTTTTTCTTCTCTTGGGCTCTTGTACTAATAATTGAACATTTTTGTACAACAAACTTATAATCTTCAATATCTTACTATCGGACATCAAAATTTCCATTTTCCATGGGCTTTACTAAGCTTTCCACGCTGAAATTTTTTACAGGTATTTATCTTGAGTCGGTGACAAAAAATGTTGCTGAACTTTTGCCATGTTGAACTTATACTATACTAATATTGTATATATGTATATATAGTGAACCGTAAAAATTGATGTATAGGAAGATGATCAGAGTTGCGGTCAAAGGAGAAAAAAAAATAGTTTACAACTATTTATTTTCCGACGTTTCGCCTCACTTTGTAGGGCTTCATCAGGGCTGTTCATTGTTGTTCATTGTTCATTGTTGGACTGTTCATTGCTTCATTGTTGCCTACTTTTCACCCGTTTGTTCTGAACAACCCTGATGAAGCCCTACAAAGTGGGGCAAAACGTCGCAAAAAAAATAGTTGTAAACTATTTCTGTTTCTCATTTGACCGCAACCCTGACCATCTTTCTATACATAGATTAATATTGATTTATAATGTTTACGTTAAGTTTACGTATTTGTATTATGAGTTATGTTACAAGTTGAAGATTGGCTACAAGTTCAACTGTTGTACATTAGAGTAAGTTTCAAAAATAAAAAAAATTAATAAATTTTTCGATAGCAATTTTGAATATCTGTATGAGACATTATAGTACAAGAGCCGGAAAGAAAAAAAGGCAGTTATCTCACCCGAATTCGTGATTACTTTAATGAAAATTATGTATGATTACTAGTCAAAATTGATGAGTCTGCCAAGTATAGGTAGGGGGAACAAGAAATGGTGGCTGTTTCAAAACCTTAATTTTTCATTCGGAGCTCTATATCTTTAAAACTACCAACAACTTTTCTCAATAAACATCAATTCATAGCGAAAAACTCTCTTAACGGATATGTATCTTATTAATCAAATCATGGCTACCAAGATACAAGTTTAAAGCCACTTAAATATTTTGACAATTCATACAATAAATTTAAATTGTCCAGCTATCTATATAGATAAAACAAAGAAAATGTTGGGGGATTGAATATATCAACACAGAAATGATACAAGAAATAAAGAAAAGGATCCAAATAAAACAGCATTAGTACAGCATGCAGCTAAAAATCAACATAATTTTGATTTTGATAATACCATAATTTTACATAAAGAAAACAATTTGTACAAAAGAAAAATACTTAAGTCAATTTATATATCAGAGGACATCAATTATATAGTTACTTTTAAAACAGATACTAGGAATTTAAACCAACATTATGCAGAGATTTTAAGCAAAATAAATTTATGAAAAATATTGTTACTATTTACAATTAATTTTAATATGAATTTTGATAATTGGAATAAATACAAATTGCGAACAAAATGCAATTTAAATTAAATTAAAAACAAGGCTGACCTGAGTGAGTGGAAGGTTATAAATAATTTGTTTATATGGTAGTGATAGTATGGATAAATTGAAAATTAAAAGTTTTAAATATTTATGAATTTTTGAAAAATAGGTAACTAAACATAAGCTTAGGTAAGCTTATTAATAATAAATATGACTCTCTAACAATTGACTTTTTCATAGGGTGTGTTTGACTTATAATTAATGATCTGGGTAGAATAGCCTTCAAACCAATTTTTAAATTTTGATGTGAGGTAAGAATTTATATTGAACGTATGTTATATTATTAGTGATAATGTTGTTATTATAAATATTACAAATGAATATATAATATAAGCTTTTAAATATTTAGATTGTCCTTGAGGATGGCCGAAATGGCCGAAACGTTGGACTATTGATGAAATAAAAGGGTTGAGATTATACAAGGATATAATTTTCATTTATTTAATAAATTCGTACAATGTTTATATCCTGTTTTTATTTAACCTTGACGAAGCCATGCAAAGAGGTGCGAAATGTTGGTTAAAAGTAAATTTTTTTTTCTACTATTTTGGTATTTTTATTGACCGCCACTCGAACTATCTTCCTACAAACTAAATATTTGTTGTTTGTTTTTATACAGTAAAAGAGACAGCCTTTGAAATCCACGTTTACATTAGGACCCCCAAATTACCCATGAACAGAGAGTACACTAATGGAGGAGAGGTAATGAGAGCCGAAGCACTGGTACAGGTACAGGGACGGAGCGGTTAATGAAAACGCGGCGAGTGCAGAGCTCCTACGTGCCCCAGGGAGGACCACACGCAAGTCCTCTTAGCCCCATCCTATCTCCTCCATCTCAAATCTTCTTAGCGCTGTCCTTTATTTCTTACACCTTAGTTAGCTGAGCTTTTTGTAAGGACCTCGCTTCTGGGTCCCAGTGGGCGTCACGATGTGGGAGGATAATTGGGCGGATAGAAATCTGGATTAACTTTTCCAAATGTATATAGTTATCTAAAGACGTGAGGATGAGGATTGTCCATTTATAATCCTCTACCTATATCTGTATTATCATGAAGCTCTGAGTAGATTTTTAATTCTATAATGATAATTTAATAGTTGATTTGAGAAATACATAAATAAGTAGAAGATGATTGGTCAGTGAAGAAAATAAATAGGTAACAACTTATTATTTACTGCCAACGTTTCGGACAGCATTTCAAATCTTTATAAGGTCTAAAAATAACCATAATGTATAACAGAATGATTAGAATCATATATATAATTCTAATATAAGATACATAATTAGTGTTGCAAAACATGAATAATCCAAGTAGAAGATAACGCTGTATTAGAAAAATAATGTTAATATTAAGCTACATGGCTCATTACCAGTGATGCGGCTAGAGGGATGCGCTGGGATCTCTTGAGCTCTGCTCTACCCCTCACACGTGGGGGATAGAGTGGGCTCAGGGATCCTCAGGTCGATTGTGTAAATATTGTATATATTATTTTATCAT
>NW_027113632.1:416086-416667 GCF_000696795.3 Halyomorpha halys | reverse complement strand
TGGCAGATTGTTATATCTATCAATAAATAAATCTATCAATTCAAAAAAAATAAAATAAAATAATATTAAGCTACAAGACAAAGATCTAAACTTCCTATCCATTACAAAAGAATGATCTACATGGGCATTATAAGGCATAGCTGGACATACGGAGTTCAGATTGTGGCTCCACTAAACCATCAAATTCCTCCCGAATCCAATTCTTACAGTCCAAAATCGGTCGTATCCTTAATGTTTCTTACTTTGCAACAAATCAAGTCATCCTTGAGGATAGTACAAGAGCCGAGAGGAAAAAATGACAGTTATTTCACTCCAATTTTTTATTACTTTAATGAAAACTATGTATAATTACAAGTCAAAAATGATAAGTCTGCCAAGTAATAAAAAATTGCGGCAGTTTCAAAATCTTAAAAAATATTTATTTTTCATTCGGAGCTGTATATCTTTAAAACTACCAACAACAATAGAAAATCTAAGAGGACATTGTTTAAAGAAGAGTAAATTTGCTGAAATATTAGCCCTAATAGAGTTATTTACCTTCAATAGTTCTCGAGGTATAGCCTTTTAAAAACCAACATTTC
>NW_027113632.1:411264-415113 GCF_000696795.3 Halyomorpha halys | reverse complement strand
GAATATGGTCCGGGTGCGGTCAAGAAAAACTCAAAAAGTAGAAATATACTATTTTAATGAGCCAACGTTTCGCCCCACGTTGCAGGGCTTCTTCAGGGCTATTTTGACGGCAGTCAAAACTAAAATGCTCATGCATGCTAAAATGCAGCATTTTAGTTTTGACTGCTGTCAAATTAGCCCTGAAGAAGCCCTGCAACGTGGGGCGAAACGTTGGCTCATTAAAATAGTATATTTCTACTTTTTGAGTTTTTCTTGACCGCACCCGGACCATATTCCTTTCATCTTAATTTCAGAAAGCATTGGACGTACAGATGTCTGTTTGTACTCAAATTAAAGCTAGTAAATTTGCTATAAAATAGTTAATAATGTTTATATTTGCAGGAGTAGTAGTTTTTATGATTTTGTGTTTCCTCTTGCCTAATTTTAATATTATCTTTTTGAAATAGTACTTATCTTCTTAAGATACTTAAACTATACTTGCCTTTCAACACTATTTATGTAATTAACATGAAAAAATAAGTGTCTAGCAATGATCTCAACTCTAATAGCTAAGCTAATGTCATTTAGCAGACACAATAGAAAATAAATTGGCGCAGAGGAGGTGTGTAATTTGCATGTTAAAACTGAATGACGAGAGTAGAACCCAGACCCCTGTCGACTCACTCTATGACTCCAATTGTCAATCTACATATTTCACCATGAGGCGGGTCATAGTATGAATGAATAAATGAGATCGCTTTCAAATCCTCATCTAACTGTCTCATACAGTAATTTAAAATTGCTATGGAATAATTTATTATTTTTGAAACTAACTCTAATGTACAACGGTTGAACTTGTAGCTAATGTTCAACTTGTAACATAACTCATAAAACAAATATGTAAACTTAACGCAAACATTATAAATCAATATTAGTACAAGAGCCCAAAAGGAAAAAAAAAGGCAGTTATCTCACCCCAATTTTTGATTACTTTAATGAAAACTATGTATAATTATTAGTCAAAATTGACGAGTCTGCCAAGTATAGGTAGAGGGAATAAAAAAAACTAATTTTTCATTCAGAGCTCTTTATCTCAACAACACAAGAAAACCTTAGAGAACATTATTCAAAGAAGAGCAAATTTGGTAAAATATGAGCCCTAATAGAATTACTTACGTTAAATAGTTTTCGAGATATAGCTTTTTAAAAAGCAACATTTTATAAAAATGTTGTATGGGACGTACTAAAGATCAGTAGTGAGTGAATTTATTTTGAAAAATCTATATCTCAAAAACCATTTGGCGTACAGATGTCTATTAGCACTCAAATTAAAGCTAGTTTAATGAGCTATAAAGTAGTTTATGGTGTTTATTTTCGTTGGAGTTATATTTTACATGAAATTTGCTAAAATAAATTGATTTATAGTTTTTCGGACTAATTTTCATTTGCCAAATTTATATTCATATGTGGATATCATAAAAACTACTACTCCTACGAAGATAAGTGTCATAAACTACTTTATATTAAGTTAAATTTCCATTACTTTGAGTGTTGGCAGACATATGTGCGTCTTATGAATCTAGGGATATATTTTTTCAAAAATCAAAGATTTTATACGAACAACAAGAAATTAACATTTATTTTGTCAAATAACCTAACAACTGTTACTCATACAAGAATAAACATAAGTAACTATTTTGTAGTTAATTTAACTAGCTTTAATTTGAGTGCTAATAGACATCTGTACGACTCATAGTTCCTGAGATGTAGATTCCTCAAAATAAATTAACTAACTACTGATATTTCAGAAGATTTTTAAGAAATTTTGCTTTTTAAAAAGGTATATCTCGAGATTTATTGGACGTAAATAGTTCTTTTAAGGCTAATATTTTAGCAAATTTACTCTTCTTTAAATAATGTTCTCTTACATTTTCTAGTGTTATAGGTAGTTTTTAAGATACAGAGCTCCGAATGAAAAATTAAGGTTTTGAAACAGCTACCATTCTTATTCCCCCTACCTATACTTGGCAGACTCATCAATTTTGATTAGTAATTATACATAGTTTTCATTAAAGTAATCAAAAATTTTGGTGAAATAACTGCCTTTTTTCCTTCCCGGCTCTTGTACTATAACTGTCTCATACAGTTATTTAAAATTGCAATCGAATAATTTATTAATTTTTTAAAGTAACTCTAATGTACAACAGTTGAACTTGTAGCTAATGTTCAACTTGTAAAATAACTCATAAAACAAATATGTAAACTAACAAATAAATAACATAAATCAATATTATCACACTTCAACCCTCTAAGAGTCTTTGCCGCTTCAAGACTTCAACTTCATTTTTTTCTGTCTTGCGCAAAGAACTGAAGAGTTGCTTCTGGGCATGTTATTTAACATATTACTTATTATTAGTATATTTAAGATGGTTCAAAGTGAAAAAAAAAAGTTAAAAAAAAAAAAGCAATCATTTAAAGATGTTTTGATCATTTTACTTTTTCAATTTTTCTCTTTTATTTTTATCCGACTATAGAGGATACAGTAGTACTACAAGAAAAAATGTAATTTTTAATTTTAAAGAATGGTGCCAAAACTGGAGGATTAAAATAAATTCCAATAAATCCCACCAAATCACATTTACCCTTCAACGTAAACCCATGACCTCTTCTCCAACAATATCCTTTAATAATACCCCACTTATTCCTGTCAAACAGATCTGTTACTTAAGACTACATCTCGACAAACGACTGACATGGAATTCTCATACAAGACTAAAAAGACAGGAAACTGCTCGTAGATTCCGACTATTGCAACTTTTACTAGACAAACGGCCCAAACTTCCAATCCATTACAAAAGACTGATCTACATGACTATTATAAGGCCTATCTGGACATACGGAGATGAGCTTTGGGGCTCCTCTAAACTATCAAATTTCTCCAGAATCCAATCCTTACAGTCCAAAATCCTTTATGCTCCTTACTTTGTCACAAATCAAGTCATACATCAGGACCTCAATGTTCCATATGTCTCCGATTGGGCCAGAACCAGATACCGTTCCTTCCATAATAAACTTCCCAACCACCCAAATCCACTTGTTTCTAACCTAGTTTCTCCTTCATTACCTAATAATCCTCCTAGGCGTCTGAAAAGAAGATGGCCTCTAGATCTTCTCATCTATAAATATTATTGGAGTTCTATCAATGGGTAGATTCTCCACATGTCACTATGCCACCTACAGCAAATTTACTTGTTGTATATATGTGTATATAGTTGTAAATAACAATAAATAAATTATTAAAAAAAATAATTTAAAGATCACAATAAAACGGTTTTGAAATGAAATAATTTTGTCGAAATATTCCCCGTGGGAAAGGGGCGTGGCTCAGTAATTAGGCACTGTGCTACTAACTCTAAGGACCTGGGTTAAATATGACTTATCAGATAATCATTAATATTATTTTTTTTAAATATGTAAGAACAAAATGGAGCTAATAAATAGGCATATTAGGCATGTTGATATGGTCCAAAGAGGTAATGACCAATATAGAGCATTGCTTTGTGCTACAAAGATGGATTAATGAAAATAATTTAAATACATTTTAAACTATGAGTGTATAGATAAAATGATTTCAAAATTTAAATTTAAAAATATGTGGTACATATGATAACAAGCATTTTCATTTTTTAAATATATTATTTATTTATTTAATATATTATAGTTATTTACAACTGTATACACATATATACAACAAGTAAATTTGCTGTAGGTGATATAGTGACATGATAAAAACATGTGGAGAATCTACCCACTGATAGAACTCCAATAACATTTCTAGAAGAGAAGATCTCGAGGCCATCTTCTTTTCAG
>NW_027113632.1:410252-410879 GCF_000696795.3 Halyomorpha halys | reverse complement strand
AATAGTCATGTAGATCAGTCTTTTGTAATGGATTGGCAATTTAGACCGTTTGTCTAGTAAATGTTGCAATAGTCCGAATCTACGAGCAGTTTCTTATCTTTTTAGTCTTGTGTGAGGATTGTCATGTCAGTCGTTTGTCGAGATATAGTCCTAAGTAACTGATCTGTTCGACAGGAATAAGTGGGGTATTATTAAAGGATACTGTAGGGAAATAGGTCATGGGTTTACGTCGAAGGGTAAATGTGATTAACAAGCTTTTTAAATATATACATATAACATAGATAAGAATTTTTGATAGGAATAACTTAATTTTAGGATTGCAAAGGCGCATGATTATGGGATAAATGTCCTGAATAGGTCAACAATCCAGCAATCAAAATATAGATTAGGTTATTTAGCTAAGGACACGGCTAAATAGCAAATCGATAGACGTGTTTTCGGAATAGAAAATACTCGGTCCTTTGCTTAATTGTCTTTAAAACTAAAATTGATTTTAAATAGTGTGTATGGATGAACTTTATTTACTCTTGTATTTCGGCTTTGATTATAATTTATATTATATAATACACAGTTATATATTTTCTAATTGTTTTTAATAAGTATCCATCTGTATCTAATAACATTGTT
>NW_027113632.1:398915-404962 GCF_000696795.3 Halyomorpha halys | reverse complement strand
TTTCTCAAATATCAAAAATATTATTCTTATAAAATAATGTTTTTTCTTATATTTTCACTTTTATATTTTTATTATTCGTTTATCTGATGTAATATTAGACATTTGATTTTGTCGGTTTAAAAAGATGAGTAAATAAATAAATGTCGAAGTTAGCCTTGTAAGTGATTCAACATGTATCTTCATATATTGTAAAGGTTACGTATGTCCGCTTGTTTGAATGTCATTTGCATATCCGAGAATCTTATGTTTAATTCCGACACGTTCCCTCCCATTTCCTCAGTGTGCTTTTCTTATCAGATTTTCAAAGAACGAGTTAAGACACCCCATCTATCAGCTTGTAACAAGACAGTATTATTATTACAAGGTTAAGATGTTTCTCCTTATGAATTACTTGCAATTAAAGGTTCATCTTTAAAAAGATCCTGGAAAAAATTAACAAATCGAGATAAAATTGTTGAATGAACACAATCTCCTTATATTAGTTTATTTCACAGACAATGATGTTTTGGGTTTATCCCCCATCTTCAGGCTGCAAGAAAACAAATTCAACAAAATTCAAGATATGCTTACAACATTATCACTATATCAAATTAATTTTAAAACAGATACTAAGACTTGAATATTGAAAATTGCAATTCAAAAGTTTTTACTCTCCGACGCTCACCAGATCCACAAAGGTAAAAATGTGAAATGGAATCCTGCCAGTGAAACAGCAAGATACCTGGGAATTCATCTAGATCGCCGCCTTACCTGGAATCACCATATCAATATCAAACTAACTCAAACTTATGCAAGGTTAGCAATGCTATATCCTATTCTAAACAAAAATTCCAAACTAAAACCAGAAACAACTGTTCATATATTTAAAACAATCCTCAGGCCACTGCTGATGTACGGCTGTGAAGTCTGAGGAGCGGCATCCTTCACGAAAAGGAAAAAACTACAATCGTTTCAAAATAAAGTCCTAAGAATCGCAGTTAATGCTCCTTGGTTCATAAGAAATAACCAATTGCATCGAGAATTACAAATAGAGTCAATAGAGGATTATATCAAAAAACGGTTCATGAAGTTCCACTCCCAGTTGCCGACAGTTAAAGGAGCAGTGACCTACAACCTGGGAAACCCAACCTCAACCTCAACATGTTGTAAGCGCATGTTTATGGTTTTGTTGAATTTGGTTTTTTAGCAACCTGAAGATAGGGGAAATTTCCCGAAACGTTGTTGATGATGATATGAAATAAATGATTGTATTTTAATAAGGAAGAATTGTGTCATTCACTAAATCCAGTTTAATTCCACAATACTCTTCCACTAAAAGATCATTAAGATAAAGATCATCATTAAGTTTTAAAAAAAAAGGATTATTATGAAAAACAAAAAATTATTTACGAAAATTGATATTTGAAAAACAATAAGCTAAACTATAGAAAGCAATCTTATATAGATTCAAGAAGTTCACTTTTAGAATAGAATAGAAAATCAAGTTTACTCTGCGACAAGGCCCTTCAGAGTAACATATATGAACAAATTATATGAAAACAATCTAACCAGAAATTAAAAATAAAAATAACTTTATTTATACATTGTCAAAAATATAAATAAATTACAATAAAATAAATTCTTAGTCTTGATTCTTTGACAACTATATTAATATAAAAATACATATAGAAAATTTGATGTTAGATTACAATGGTATGATAAAGACATGAAGAAAAACTACCCATTGGCACGACGCTAATGACATTTCTACATTATAAGGCCTCGAGGCCATCTTCTTTTAAGGCACTTTGTAGGATTTTCAAAAATGGAAGAGGAAGCAAGGTTAGAAACTTGATGGTTTGGACTGGATCAGTTACATATTAATGTCCATTAAGGTGTTTATGGATGAGTTTATTTATGGCAATGTAAGGAGCATTGAGGATTTTACGGATGATTGGATGCGAGAGGATTTCGAAGGTTTAGTTGAGCCCAAAGCTCAACTACGTATGTCCAGATAGGCTTTATAATTGCCATGTAAATTAGTCTTTTGTAATGGATTGGAAGTTAAGACAGTTTGTCTAGTAGTGCTGTAATAGTCGAAATCGACGTGAAGTTTCCTGTCCTTTCTGTCTTCTGTGAGGATTCCAGGTTAGTTGCTTGTCCAGATATAGTTCAAGGTAGCGGATCTGTTCGGCAGGGGTAAGAGTAACATTATTAAATGAAACTGTAGGGGAGTTGGTAAATTCAAATATAGAAATAGAAAATCAAAAAATCATTACATATATAATACTTTATTTTATTTCTAATGTATGATATAAAATCTGTAAACAAGAAAAAAACTGTTATTTCAAATTAAAAGAAGAACAAAAGGGGAAAAAAAATATTTTATTAAAAAATCTTTGGCTTCTGATAATATAATACAATGGTACTAACCAGGGAAAAGGCTGCCAGATACACCGTCATCATTTCTGCGTCGGGATTGTGTCAGTAACTTCCTGTAGACCGACGGGCCTCACAAAACCGGAGGAAGAGAAAGAGAAAAAGTGTGTTTTTTTATCAGGAGAGGTCACCTATATTGTGAGAACGCCCACTCAAGTTTTGATCACGCTCGATGTTGCTATATGTATAAATATTGGGAGCAGGTTCAGTGGTTAGGCACTGCACTACAAACTCTAATGTTAGAATTCGGCTTTAAAAGATGATTATTTATCCAGTTACTGTAGTTGTGAGTCATCCTAGTGGGTTTGGGAGCCTTCTGTGTTCCACCCAGTATGATTAAATGAGTATCCTTAATTGAGGAAATTCTGGCGGTTGAGCGTGATTCTGAACAACTCACCTGGTACAACCGTTGATCTAGTAACAGTACTTGATTACAAAGTACTGTACTCCATAATTTTAATGAGGGTACAGATTTATTTGTTTATTTATCCACTGTTAATTTCAATATTTATTTCCAAAAATTAAAAACAAAAGTTTCAATTTGACAGCCCTGGCGAAGCCCTGCAAACTAAGGTGAAACTTTAGTTAAAAATAAATAGTTTTCTTTTACTATCTTGATACTTTTATTGACAGGCACCCGGACTATCTTCCTACAATAAATAGTATTTGAATAACAACACCCACTGTGCTTTAATATTAGTATTATATTGAAAAAGATCGACTGGCCTATCAAAGTGTGGCAAAAGAATGTTTAGAAGCGAAAGTTGATATTGGCTTTTAGTCCAGAAATTCATAAATACCTATTTTTACTTTTTAAAAATAAAAAAAATAACTTTAATACTACTAGATAAATCCCACCAAATCACATTTACCCTTCGTCGTAATCCCATTACTTCTTGCCCTACATTATCCTTTAATAATACCCCTCTTATTCCTGTCGAACAGATCCGTCGAACTACATCTGGACAAACGACTGACATGGAATCCTCATACATGACTAAAAAGACAAGAAACAGCTCGTAGATTCCGACTATTACAACATTTACTAAACAAACGATCTGATTTGCCAATCCATTACAAAAGACTGATCTACATGACTATTATAAGGACTATCTGGACATACGGAGTTGAGATTTGGGCCTCCACTAAACCATCAAATTCCTCCCGAATCCAATCCTTACAATCCAAAATCCTTCGTAAAATCCTTAACGCTCCTTACTTTGTCACAAATCAGATCATCCATCATGACCTCAATGTTCCATATGTTGCCGATTTGGCCAAAACCAGATACCATGGAAAACTTCCCAACCACCCAAATCCACTAGTTTCAACCTGGCTTCTCCTCCATTAACTAATAATCCTCCTAGGCGTCTGAAAAGAAGATGGCTTCGGGATCTTCTCCTCTAGAAATGTTATTGGAGTTCTACCAATGGGTAGATTCTCCACATGTTTCTATCATGTCACCATCTCACTATAACACACAGCAAATTTACTTGTTGTATATATGTTATACAGTTGTAAATAACAATAAATAAATGATTAATTAATACTACTAGAACAATCTTCACCAAACTTGGCAATGGCTCAGGGCTCTATAAAATGTACCAAAGGCTAAAAACCGTCCATAGGTTGAAGTAGTATAGATTTATTATATATATATTTTTAAAATAAACATTATATATTGAATGTTTTATCATACATACTATTCAAGTCTTTGAAAATAAAGTTACTATTAACAAGGCTGAAATTTTAAACTTAATAATAAGCTATGACGAAGTTGTGAAAGGATTATATTCACCCTAATATTACTAACTTGCTTTGGACTAGAAAGAGGTCGGGGTGAGGGGAGGGGGGTTTTCATTCAATTTTTCTCCTCCCTTCAAAATGGAGTTTTTGGTTATTAGCCCTTTTTCCTTCTCAATACAGTTAGCTGAGTAATGAGTTCTCTTTTAATAAAGGATTCAATCATCTTTTATTTGTATACTTCAAAGTTTTGGAAAATAATAATACACATTTACCAAGATTAACCTTTTTAATTTTTTGAAGTAAACTCATTGATTTACCTCCTGGCTAATAAGTATCCATATGAAATATGTTGTAGTGTTGAGAAATATTGGAGACCTATAAATTGTACAAGAGCCCAGAGGAAAAAAAAATCAGTTATTTCACCCCAAATTTTTTATTACTTTAATGAAAACTATGTATAATTACAAGTCAAAACTGATGAGTATGCCAAGATAGGTGGAAGAAAAAAACCTTAAAAAAATTAATATTTCTTTCTGAGCTCTATATCTTTTAAGCTACTAATAAAACTAGAAAACCTAATAGATAGATAGATATGATTTTATTTGTGAAAGACAAAGTCTTGTACAAATTCATAACACAATACACAATTATAAAACAAAACCTTAGTCTAGTGCTCCATTACAAAAACAATAAACAAAAGATAAAATAAGTTCCCTATAACAAAACAATAAACAAAAACAAAAAAAACAGATAGGATAATACACAACTATTAACATAATATTCATTGCTCCATTATATTTAACTTAAAATAATGAGAATTCGTTTAAATAAACGAAAGCGTGATATAAATGAAGATATTAATTGGTTAATTACGATTGGTATTTTAGCATTATACAAATTAGACATAAATTTGTTGATGACATAATAACCGCGATGCCAACCAAAAACAACTAAAAAGAAATAGTAGTAAGTGAATTTAACAACTATTCCTCCAGATTTAATTTTACCATGTAATTCTAAATAGAAAACAAGCTGCCATCTTAATTGAATTTAGTAGGTATATGAAAGGTAACTTATAAAATAACTTATAATTTACAATATTTTATATAAAAATAAGTTTAACCACATAATCCCAGATCACCAGTTTGGTTTCCGAACATTCCACTCCACTATCCAGCAATACCATCGTGTGTTTGATGTTGTCTCGTCTTCATTGGAGCGCGGAATGTACTGCTCGGGAGTCTTTCTTGATGTAGAACAGGCTTTTGACCGAGTCTGGCACCCAGGACTGCTATATAAGACCCGTAAATTCCTACCCCCTCCATATTATCCCATTATCCGTTCTTATCTCTCAGACAGGTTATTTCAAGTAAATCACAACAGTGCTTGTTCATCCCTGTTTTCTTAGTCTGCTGGTGTACCTCAGGGTAGTATCCTTGGTCCTATCCTTTATACATTGCTTACAGCTGACATTCCAACCCATCCTAACACTATTCTTACCACGTATGCCGATGACACATGCCTATTGTCAGTGAATAATGACCCATCCATTGTATCCAAATCCCTGCAATCCCACATCACCACCCTTGAAGAATGGTGCCAAAACTGGAGGATTAAAATAAATTCCAATAAATCCCTCCAAATCACATTTACCCTTCGTCCTGCCCTACAATATCTTTTAATAATACCCCACATATTTCTGTTGAGCAGATCCGTAACTTAGGACTAATTCTGGACAAACGACTGACATGGAATCCTCATACAAAACTGAAAAGACAGGAAACTGCTCGTCAATTCCGACTATTACAACATTTACTAGACAAACGGTCCAAACTTCCAATCCATTACATAAGACTGATCTATATGACTATTATAAGGCCTAT
>NW_027113632.1:394199-398480 GCF_000696795.3 Halyomorpha halys | reverse complement strand
AATGCATATTCAATAGAAGAAAGTGAATTTGGTTTTTATCCTTACATTTTTCGCTTTGTAATTAAAGTTTACATGCAAAGCTCAAGATGTGAAAAGGAAGTGGACAGTAAGGTAACTCTCAGAGATCACAGTTTTAGTCCTGTAAGCCAGTTTAAGTATCTGGGAAGGCTCGTTACAGGTGACGAGAGCTCTAGGGGTAGAAGCAGAAAATGAAATGAATGAATCTTCAAGTATAGATTTTTACAGATTATGAAAGAAATAAAATTAAAGGAAACAAACGGAGAAATATGTCTGATACGCCCACTGCACCAGATTTATACATCCTAGACTTATCGATGTCTTAAGGATTATATAAAAAAATACTCAATACCGACGATCCTGAAGGCTATACGTAAAAAATTAACATATTTTTTATAGCGTAATTGATTGGAGTTAGTTAATTAATTACCAAGAAGATGAGCAAGAAAATTATGACTGTAGAAAACTAACAAAATCAACAAGGAAATTCTGGTGTGTATTTCGGAGGCGTGAAAAATGTGGCGAAGCAAACCGGTACACGAACTTCTTTTTTTTTTTTTTTACCGAACCCTGAAGGAGAAAAGGTCAAAAAAGGAACTAAAGACGAGGAGGTTTTGGTAAAGGAAGGTGGAAGAAGAGAATGTAGAGAGGTCATTACTCTGATATAATTAGTTGGAGACTTCAATGCCGATAAATTGACACGCACGAGCACCGTAGCAGATCCTGGGACCACAAAGACCAAAACAAAGTCTTTTCTTACACATATCATAAACACGGCAGCCGCCTCCGGCATTCTTTGGAAAAATAGAAGGGTAGAAGGGGCAGCTGCCCCCCAAGATGTAATAAAAATAAAGCGCTCATAAGGAGAGTGTAAGGTCTGGGGTCACGGATTTAGTTCAAATTTTGTAGTATTATAGATTTAGTTTGTCTGTTAATGAAGATATACTGTTATAGGGGCCACTACTCAATAATTTTTTTATATTTGCTATTGAAGATGCAATCCTCTCATTACATTCAGTTCTACGATTACACGTAATAGGTTTAGCGTAGCAGCACCAGATCCGTTACAAAATATTTATACGAATAATAATGACAAATAAAATGATTAGAAGGTTTCTAGTTATTTATTATATAAATATAATAAGGGGTGGTATATTGGGTTATATAATATAAACTACATAAAGAGACTAGGTATTTATTTACAATTTATTGCTATGATTAAAATGATTGTAATGATTCAGATAAATGGTTGCCATAAAATATAGGTTATTACATTATTACTTATTGTTTAATTTATACTTATAGCTGCTGATTCAAGCTGTGGGAAGTAGTTCCGTAGGTGTCGTCTTGTTCATAAGGGATGTCCAGGTCTCATGGCCCTTCTTACGACTTTGTCTGGTCGAAGTGTATCTCCGCTCCTGCTTCTCAAGCCTGGCCCTCTCTCGTCTAAGTCTTCCTCTTCACTGCCCTTTTTCCTGGTCTAATTGTCCTACCCCTTTTCTCCTACTTCCCATTTGGGGCGTTACCTTATTTTTGAATCTCATTCCTCATTTGCCGTAGGTGACAGGACGCTCCCGAGATAGGATTCCCCTCCCCCCAGGCCCGAGAGTGGGTGAGAAAGTTATGTCGGGTCCAGGAAGGGCCTGCACCTGCATAATTGGATTCTGGTACTTCGTCAAAACTGTCTGTCAAAACCTGTCGTTTGTGATGTAACACTTAAACGTTAGTAAATCTAATTTTCTCAGGGGACTCAGGTAATGTGGTAAAAAGGTTCTTTGAAAGATACCCTGACCAGGCATAGGGACAGATGGCGAAAGACCTTAATAAACGACATATTGTTGTTGTAATAATGGCTAATGCCTCGATACATAGCAAAAGACATTTCATTTCCAATTTATTTAAACTTATTATGTATTTCTATGCAGGTCCTCGATAGTTGCATTAGCCCAGTGGTCACTCATGGATGCCAAACGTGGTCACAGACTATAGCTCAGGAGAGGAAATTACAGGTGTGGCAAAATAATATTGGAAGTAGCATTGTGAACGTGAGGAAAAGAGAGCGAATAAAAAATGCTTATATCCAAAAAGAAACAGGACTCACTGACACACTGAAGATGACAAGGTTGAGCAAATGGAAATGGTCAGGACATCTCCTTCGATGCGAAGTTGACAGATGGTCAAAAAATGTCATAAAATGGACTCCGTACGACCTTCAAAGAAGAAGTGGACGTCAAAAGAAAATATGGAGCGTATGTTCAAGAGGATGGCAGGACTCCTCTGATGGAGAGCTGTTAGGGACAGCGATAATGTGACAGAATAATGTAATAACCTATATTTTATGGCAACCATTTATCTGAATCATTACAATCATTTTAATCATAGCAATAAATTGTAAATAAATACCTGTCTGGAAGAAAAAATGGAAAGAACTCGCCTCCCAATAGGGCTGGTCACCCCGGGAAGTGCTCACTATTACTGTCCAAAGGGAAGGCCTATGCAGGAAAGAACTCGCCTCCCAATAGGGCTGGTCACCCCGGGAAGTGCTCACTATTACTGTCCAAAGGGAAGGCCTATGCAGGAAAGGATACAGAAAAATGGAGAGATAGAAAAAGAAGAGAACATTGATAGAAGTTAATGTCAACTATTATATATAAATTTATTTATTATTTTTTCTCTCTATCTCCTTTAAATGTTTATATTATATTTTGTAATGATTTAAATTTAATAGCATAAATAAAAGGCTATTTCATTTCATTTCATGTATCTCTATATGTGAAAATAGACATAAAATTAAAACAAAAGTTATTTACCCTCCACGGAGTTGAACCCGAGTCCTAACGAGGAACACCGATCCGTCGATTGCATTTTCGATGTCAAATATCTAAACCATTATTGAGTAATGGCTCCTATAACCATATATCGTCATCAACAGACAAACTAAATCTACTATCCTACAAAATTTGAACTGAATCCGTGACCCAAAGACCTTGCAATCTCCTTGTAAGACAATTATATATAATTTTCCTAAGAACCTACAGGGTTGACTCACGGCTTCAGTGTAAGAGTAAACAATTATTTTCCACAGCCGGATTCTAATCCAGTTTCTTGGTTTGAGTAACTTAGTGCCTTGCCGCTGTGACACAACGCTTCCTGTGGTGATTATATAAAACAAAATTATCTAAATTTAAATTTGGACTTAAACAGTGATTTACATTTCAAAAATATGGCTAATTTTCTTATGTTTTCGCGGCAGAACATTGAGAAATAGTTTTATTTATTTATTTTTTGGGAGGGGTGTGCATATGGAGTATATAAGAGTTGGGTATATGTATATTGGCTGAATCAGAATGCGGAGTTACTTATGTTACGGTTTCCTATATTAAGTAACATCGTATAAGTAGAGAATTGAAATCTGGAACCCCAGCTGGTTATGATGGGCTATAAGAGATTTATATCAACAGAATTAATAAACAAAGAATGCACGACCTTAATTTATAGCTCTTTAAATGGGGATTGTTGTTGAATTGATGCTCTTATGTGATATAGGGCTATTAATCCCTCAATTGGTTACTACACAGATATTTATTATTATTTGGAAGCCAATGTATGAGCTGTCTAATTGTCAATTACTTCTTTAAAACACTGTTATATCGAATTGATAAATACGAGAGAAGTATTTTTATCAGTGTTATATAACAAAGGCGCAATTCAGTGTTCTAATTTCTCTTATGGAGCATCTTAGTTGAAAGCAAATTAACAATATTTACAGAAGTTCTCCTCATCGCTGATAAGATATCTTATTCAGTTAAATAAATAAATAATACGAGTTTTGTCTTCCTGGTTATATAATTAAAGTTGTTAATTAATGTAGATTGAAGGTGTAAATAGATAAATGTTAATAGACAAAAATATTATCAACATATTTTGTTGGTTTCAAGATTAGTTTTTTTTTAATAATTTATTTATTGTTATTTACAGATGTATAAAAATATATACAACAAGTAAATTTGCTGTAGGTGGCATAGTGATACAAACATGTGGAGAATCTACTCATTTATATAACTCCAATAACATTTCTAGAGTAGATCTCGAGGCCATATTCTTTTCAGATACCTAGGAGGATTATTAGGTAATGAAGGAGAAGCCAGGTTAGAAATAAGTGGATTTGGGAAGTTTATCTGGGAAAATCGGCAGTATATAGGACTTTGGGTACCTGATGGATGACTTGATTTGTGACAAAGTAAGGAGCATTAAGGATTTTAC
>NW_027113632.1:392844-394149 GCF_000696795.3 Halyomorpha halys | reverse complement strand
TATATAGGACTTTGGGTACCTGATGGATGACTTGATTTGTGACAAAGTAAGGAGCATTAAGGATTTTACCTCCTCCCTGCGATTGGAACGGTTTGATGTGGTCCATGGTTTTTTTAATAGTTTTTAATTTGCTTGGCGTGCTTTCATTCCATATGGCTTGCCAACTAGATGAATTTCATTTTTCATTGGAAGACTTATTTCTTGGGGTGTCAGAATGGCCGCGCCCTGACCTGGAAGAGCAAGTGCTTGTTTATCTGCAACGTCCGCCATTTTATTTCCAGTGATCCCCACGTGACCCGGCACCCATATAAAGAAAACAGTTTTTCCTAAGTTTTCAAGCATGTTAGTATAATTGAATAGGTAGTTTATTCAATTTTAATAAAGGTTCATTACGTTGAATTTTAAATTAATCTAACAATGATAAAACTAAGATTTTTTTTTTAAATTTATTTAATGTAATTTACAACTGCAATAAATAATACAATAAGTAAATATGTTGTATGCTTCATATACACTTAAAAATCTTAGGAAGGAACCACCCATCGGTGGAACATCAAACATTAATTTAAAATAGAAGGTCCCATGGCCATCTTCTTTTCAGACGATTATCAGGGATTGTTAAGGATGAAAGATTAAGAATTAATGGGTTAGGATGGTTAAGGAGTTTAGAATAAAAAGACGCATATCTGTTTTGGGCCAATTCTGCAACGAATGGGATGTTGAGGTCTTTGTGAATGAGTTTATTTGTAACGCAATAATGAGCATCAAGGATTTTGGATTGTAAGGGTTGGATGCGGGAGGAATTTGATGGTATGGTGGAGTCCCAGAGCTCAATTCCATTTATCCAAATTGGTCTGATTATCGTAGTGTATACTATTTTTTGTAGTGAATGGGAATATTAGAGTGTTTGTCAAGATGGAGTCCTGAGTATCGAATCTGTTCAACAGGCGTTAGTGGAGTATTTAGAAGGGATACTGTAGGACAGGAGGGTAGAGATTTACGACGGAGAGTAAAGGTGATCTGGTGGGATTTTTCAGGATTTATTTTGATTCTTCAGTTTTGACACCATTCATCAATAGAGGTTATGTGTGCCTGTAGTGTTTGTGATGCATTAGTTGGGTCGTTGTATACTTAGAGTATACATGTGTCATCAGCGTATGTTGTTAGGGGTGGGTTGGGATGTCAGCAAAACTAAGAATTAATTTAAAATGATGTACCTGGTTCATTCACATATTTTATTTTATTTTTTATTTTACTTATTTATTGATATTTACAACTGTATAAAAAAATACAACCAGTAAATTT
>NW_027113632.1:389235-391445 GCF_000696795.3 Halyomorpha halys | reverse complement strand
AAAAAACCCTATAACATTTAATATACATCATTTATATTTGTCAATATTAATCTAAGCTTGCAGTCTTTAATTAAAAGTTAAAAAAAAAAAATAATTGTATAATTTTTTGTTGAGAGGAATGTTCAAGCTAATGTATTTTGGAGACAGAGTTAAATGTTGACATTAATAAAGATGATATCTATCAGTGTCAATTACGATTCGGAATGTAGCCCGCCATCGAGAGCTTGTTGTCTGTTCGCTCCAAAATATTACATCTAAGAGTATCTTCAATATTTACATGAGATAACATTCTGATTAATTTTTAATTAGTCTAACTATTAAGAGTAGTTATAATTGAAAAGATAAAATGCAGTAATTAGAAAAGTAAGCATTGTTATAAATAGATACCAGACATTCGTGTCATAAAATAAATTACGTGCAGTGAAAATCCAAAACATGCAAAATAACTTACACAAAAATCAGTGAAGACTAAAATGACTTTATTCTAATATATTTACAAGAAGTACATGTTACTGTTACTCAGTCTCTATCTTCTAACTTATATCTTACTTAGCTATCTAGTCTAGGAAATATATATAAAGACTTGAGAAGGGGGAGGGGTAGAAGGAATACTGAAATAGGAGAAGGGGTTGGGACCAATCAGATAATTTAGGAAATATCTGGAAGGGGGAAAAGGCGTGGCGAGAAGTTGGGAGGTCTGATTTCTAAGAAAGGGACCATGACCTAAGACTTTTGTGCACTGACTTACATATGTTAACCATAAAATAGTTTGACTGATGCAAGTCCATTGTTAGATGACGGCATGTTCCTGCTTAAGTACCAGCTAGCCCTTGCTATTGATATAGGGCTTGAAAGGGCTGTTAGAATGGTCTCAAGGGCCTTATTTGAACCTAGTTGTTTTTATTGAGTTTGTTTTCTATACTATAGAAAGTGGACATATGCAACCATATGTCTAAAGTGCCTTAGGTTCAGTTGGGAAAGGGCCAATTGTTTAAATTTATGATACCGGTTCCTTAACTTGCAGAATTTTGTAAACACGCAAAAATCATGTTTATTGTGTTATTTTTATCTTATTCTCTTTTTCTCTAGTGCCTCTCAGTCTAGAGGAACATTCAACCAGGAATTCCATTCTTCCCTATTTCTGGCTAGGTTCCTCATCCTTCCCCTTCGTCCTATAGAGTCGCTAAATGAGTCGAGATATGACATCCAAGGACGGCACCTAGGTCTTCTGAATGGGACATATTCCATAGTATTTAAAGGATCTCTGTTAGAGATGCGATATCGATAAAAAAACATCGATGTTTTAAAACATCGTTACTTACATGTTAAAAAACCATCGACAAAAAAACATCGATGTTTTTTTTAACCATTTCAGTAACATACGCATGCTCCCGTCAGTCAGAAGTGCTTTTTCAATCAACAATAGGCCATGGACTCCAAAAAACATCAATGTTTTAAAATATCGTTGCTTACAATACATTACCCAAAATACATCGATGTTTTTGAACAACTATTTCAGAAACATAAGGTCTGTTCCAACAGTCACGTACTCTACGCCATATCAGAAGTGGTTTTTGAAACTAAGAATCCGACATCGACAACAAAAAACATCGATGTTTTTAAAATATCGTTGCTTACAATACATTACCCAAAATACATTGATGTTTGAAATTATCGTTGGTTACAATACATTACCCAAAAAACATCGATGTTTTTGAACAACTATTTCAGAAACATAAGGTCTGTTCCAACGATCACGCATTTTACGGCCTTTCAGAAGTGGTTCTTTAAAAAAGAATCCGACATCGACTACAAAAAACATCGATGTTTTCAAAATATCGTTGCTTACAATACATTACCCAAAATACATCGATGTTTTTGAACATCCTTTGAGTAAATTAAGGTCTGCTCCAACGATCACGCATTCTACGGCCTGTCAAAAGTGGTTTTTAAAACTTAGAATCCGACATCAACTACAAAAAACATCGATGTTTTAAAATATCGTTGGTTATAATACATTACCTAAAAAACTTCGATGTTTTTTCGGTAATGTATTGTGAGCTAAGATATTTTAAAACATTGATGTTTTTTTTAGTCGATGTCCTATTCTTTGAAACAAAAAGCACTTCTGACTGGCCTGAGCATGGTAGTCGTTGGAACAGACCTTATGTTCCTTCAATAGCTGTTTAAAAACATCGATGTTTTTTCGG
>NW_027113632.1:382753-388216 GCF_000696795.3 Halyomorpha halys | reverse complement strand
TAATGTACACGAGGAAAAAATTCAGAGTGCGTTCAGAAGAGAACAAAAATAAGTGTTAACGCCATAATATATAATTACCTTGTAAATAGTATTTGAGTTTTATTATTATTTAATTAAGTTACATTTAGTTTTAGTTTTATTATTTTAATTGGATTTAGTTATTTGAAAAGAAAAATGTGTAATTATATTTTTGTGTTATAATGAGTAATAGAGGCAGTTGCTAAGCGTTGATAATCGTCGCTAAGAGGTTCCTAGCAACGGGCCGACCATCTTAGTTTTTAATAGCAGTTCCGGCTAATTAGTGGCCCTGGTAGCGTCTTTAGCAGCCCTTTCTGCGTTTGGTTCATGTTATTTTATTAGACATTTTTGAGTGTTTTAGTCGTCATAACAGTTCGGAACCAGACCACTTTAATATGAGTTCCGGATAATTAGTGGCTATGAACTTGTGTAACCAGCCCTGTCTGCGTTCATATTGTCGGCTCGCCTAATACATTAATAAAACCTACTACAGCTGCGACCTAAACATCTCGGCAGCACTCTTCCTCTGACCTATCGTAGTGGAGCAACCCTACGTCGACTAGTATTTGTTTTATAAATTTATTTATTTTTTGTAAATTTGTTTCTTTTCGTTTTTATAATTTATCTAACTATTTTATTTTTATCTGAGAGGCCTTTTTATTTTACCTGTATTCATTGTTAGTCATATTTTGTTTATTTTAGTTTTAGTTTTTAAAATGTTTAAATTTGCCAAATAAATATTTAATCCGAACCAGTTTCTCATTTCTTCATTTTTAAAGCCTTGTTGGAAGGCATAGTCGATAGACGATAGACATAGACGATTTGAGGTGGCTTTAACAATAAGTAAACATTTATTTATTGAAATACTGGCCAGAACGGTTGCACTATAAGTGTTCTTCAATTAGTATTATTTATTCGAAACTTTGATATTGTTACTAGAAAAAAATTTTTTTCCACTTAATTAAATCAGGAAAAAAAAAAAATTACGCAGCGAGCGGGTAAGAAATAAAAAGTTGAAAATATTGAGAGGAAGAAAGCGTGTGAGAGGGTGACGACAAATGGTTTTTGGAAATGTTAGTAAGTTTTTTTTTACCTCGAGGGAATGAGCCATGGATCGAAATAAGTAGTGGTCCGAGGTCTGGACTATATGGTGGATAAGACCATTAAATACTTTAAACTTTTTTTTACAAATTTCGTACCTCTTAGCTAATTGCTGAGGAGTAAGTTCGTGAGGTGCTCTTTTTCATCTTATGGTGACTAACAGTATCTTTCAACACGCCACACTCCCTGGCAAGTTCGCGAGTACTTGTGGACGGATTCGACTTCATCTTTAATAATTTTACAAGTTGCTTCAGCAGTTGTGAATTTTTTTTTCATTATTGCGTTAAAATTATGAGAATTTCGTTGGACAAGTCAATTTCTTTTTTGAAACAGATGACTAAACTGAGGCTTTTTTAAAAAAAAAATTCGAATGGAATTCAACAAGCTGAGAGAATGCTCTAAAGGGATTATTAAGTGTTGGTAAGTATTAAATAGGATTAAATTATTTAAAATCCTTTGAAATCTTGAATTTGATACAATGGTCATCTTTTTTTTTTGGTTTACACCCAATTTTTTAAAAAACTATTTGGTCCCTTCTATAACAAAGTTCATTGTCCTCAAGAACAAAGAACTCACGCAACTGCTACTGATAATTAAGACACACTTATCACCACTGCGCGAACCAATCTCTTAGCAGAGTTCCCGTAAATAATTACATATTACCAGCTAAAAGTTCTAACACATATAGGATAGTGTGTATGTATTCAATATGAGTATTTGAACAAATAGACCCATCCTTATTAATATAATAACAACTCTAACAATAACAATAACAATTCTATTTGTACTGTATATGTTCTCTCTTTTCATTCATTTACCTATACATGGAATAGATAGTACGAGAAAGTATTACGATTGTGCAAAATTTCGAATTCTAGTTTACGACGTTTGATCGAGTCATCCAGGTCTGCTCTATAAACTTCCTCAATTCCTACCCCCTACATATTTCCTTATAATCTCCTCCTACCTCACTGATAGAACACCTTTGAAGTAAATCATAACCTAGCCTCTTTTCTCTTTTCTCAGTCCGCCGGTGTTCCTCAAGGTAGTATCTTAGGTCCCATTCTTTATACGGTTTATACAGCTGACATCCCAACCCACCCTAACACAGTCCAAACAACATACGCTGACGACACATGTATACTGTCTGTAAACAACGACCCAACTAATGCATCACAAACACTACAGGCACACATAACATCTATTGAAGAATGGTGTCAAAACTGGAGATCAAAATAAATCCTGACAAATCCCAACGCCTGATGAACAGATTCGATACTTAGGACTCCATCTTGATAAGAGACTTACTTGGAATCTACACACAAGACTGAAACGACAAAAAACTACTCGTAGATTCCGTAGATTACTTGACAAACGCTCTAAACTTCCCATTCACTACAAAAAAATAGTATACACTACAATAATCAGTCAATTTGGACATATGGAATTGAGCTCTGGGGCTCCACCAAACCATCAAATTCCCCCCACATACAATCCGTACAATCCAAAATTCTACGTAAAATCCTTGATGCTCCTTATTACGTAACAAATAAACTCATTCACAAAGATATTAACATCCCATTCGTTGCACATTTGGCCTAAAACAGATACGCGCCTTTTCATTCCAAACTCCTAACCCATTAATTCTTAATCTTTCATCCTTAACAATCCCTGATAATCCTCCGAGGCGTCTGAAAAGAAGGTGGCCACGGGACCTTCTAATTTAAATTAATGTTTGAAGTACCACCAATGGGTGGTTTTTTCCCAAGATTTTCAAGTGTATATGAAACATACTACATATTTACTTATTGTATTATTTTTTACAGTTGTAAATTATATTAAATAAATAAAAAAGATAGTTTACGACGGTAATTTATGTTTTGAGGTTCTTCGCGTCTAAATAATCAAGGTCTGTGTAAAAAAAAAAAATCTAGCTTATTGGAGTGCAACCAATGGTTTTGTATAATGCCATTGAAACATTTATAACACATTTGCTATATGTATTTTTTTGTAAATACAATTTTAAATAGCAATAAATAAATAGAACTAAAAAAAGTCTGACAATCCCCAAGGAACAGACCCAGAGCAGTAAAATAAATATACTACAGAAAATAAAATATAAAAGTTGAATAGACTTTATCGGAGGAGACTAATTAACCTAGAAGCGAGAAAGTTGATTAATGCCAAGACGAGTTAATGGGCCGTTGGCAGCGCTATCTGGGTTAGAGAGCAGTTGTCTACTCGAGCAAATTATTGATCAGCTCTTTGACAAGTCAATAAGGGCTAGGGGAAATGAAAAGGTCCAACTTTCAGGTAGAAAGGTCCTTCCATTGGAAGGATTCAATTTCAAAGTCAATGGAATGGAACCCATTCAAATCCTCTGTAACATTTCTTATTTAGAAAATATCTGAAAAAGAAGACATCGGATCATAGTGGTCTTATACTGTATTTTGTATGAAATTGCATAATTTCTTTGCATTTTTTAAATCGCTGATCGAAAAATTCACGAATCAATGTACCCAGGTGCTATAAGCCAAAATTTATTTTGAATATTTGAACTATTTTAGTTGTTAATTTCAAATAAAAAAATAAAAGTAATTTTTATTAAAATAATTTTTCATTAATATTAAAAATATATACAATAAGTAAATTTGATGTTAGTTAAACAAACGTATAACATAGACATGTTATTGCATGAGCCGGGAAAAAAAGGAAGTTATCTACCCAAATTTTTTATTACTTTAATGAAAACTATGTATAATTAGTAGTCAAAATTGAAGAGTCTGCCAAGTATAGGTAGGAGGAATAAAAAATGGCGGCTGTTTCAATACCTTAAAAAAACATTAATTTTTCATTCGGACCTCTATACCTTAAAAATTACCAACAACTCTAGAAAACTAAGTAAACATTATTGAAAGAAGAGTAAATGTGCTCGTTATATAGCTTTTTAAAAAGCATTATTTCTTAAAACTCTACTGAAATAACAGTGGTTAGTTATTTATTTGGGGAAATCTACATCTCAGGAACTATGTGACGTACAGACGTCTATTAGCACTCAAATTAATGCTAAATAGTAGTATTATAAAGTAGTTTAAGACCTTTACCTTCATAGGAATAGTAGTTTTCTTGATATTTGCTAAAATAAATTGATTTATAGTTGTTCGGACAATATGTTTGATTTATGAAAAACTTTATTTCAGAATCCATTGGACGTAAAGATGTCTGCCAGCACTAAAATTAAAGCTAGTTAAATTTACTACAAAAAAATTCATCATGTTTTTCTTTGTAAGAATAGTAGTTTTTATGATATTTGACAAAATAAACTAACAAAATGTTAATTTCTATTTGTTCGTATAAAATGTTGGATTTTTGAAAAAATAAATCTCTAGACCTACAAGACGCACATATGAGTGCCAACACTAAAAATAAAGAAAATTTAACTTACTTTAAAGTAGTTATCTTCGTAGGAGTAGTAGTTTTTAAGATATTCACATATGATTATAAATTTGTAAAATGAAAATTTGTCCGAACAACTATAAATCAATTTATTCTAGCCAATTTCATGAAAACCATTACTCCTACGAAAATAAATGTCATAAACTACTTTATAACTCATTAAACTAGTTTAATTTAAGTGCTACTTGTATAGAACGTACTTTTTTTATATAATATAAACGTAGATAATAGAACGTAAATTTTTATGAAATGTTGTTTTTTAAAAAGCTATATTTCGAGAACTATTGAACGTAAATAGCTCTATTAGGCCTTACATTTTAGCAAATTTTCTCTACTTTGAAAGATTTTAGCTCTTTTATATTTTCTATTGTTATAGTGGTCCGATTAAATTATTAATTATTTTTAACGTTTTGACGCCATTTTTATTTCCCCTACCTATTCTTGGCAGACTCATCAATTTTGAATAGTAATTATACCTAGTTTTCAATTAAGAAATAAAAAATTAGGTTGAAATAATTGCCTTTTTTCTCCTCTTGGGCTCTTGTACTATGGAGAATCTACCTTTTTCAGACGCCCAGGAAGTTATCAGGGGAGTTATCAGCTAATGAAGAAGAAGCAAGGTTAAGGGCAAGAGGATTTCGTTGTTAGGAAGTTTGTCATGGAAGGAATTGTATCTGGTTTTACATAAGGGACATTGCGGTCCTGATGGATGACTTGATTTGTAACAAATTAATGCTGCTTACCATTAAGGATTTTGGACAGTAAGGATTCGATACGGGAGGAATTCGATGGTTTAGAAGAGCCTCAAAACTTTAATTAAAGTTAAAATTAATACAACAGCAACATTAGACATTCAAAATCGCTGAAAAAATTCGTCATCCGACCACA
>NW_027113632.1:381172-382364 GCF_000696795.3 Halyomorpha halys | reverse complement strand
GTTCTTTGCATTGATGTACTGCTGTCATTAACCAGTAAAGTTTACAACTAGTTAAACTTAGATAGTCAAAGATAACCATTGATTTCTCCCGAGATTTAAAACATTTTTTGATGTTGCAACTAGCCCCAAAGCAGGAATTTTTCTTTTTTTTTTTTCTGGGTACTTTCATTCTAATAGTACATACTAGTGAGAAAACCTCAGAATAGAACAATGAACATTCGTGTTCTAATTCCAGATCTAAGGTAGCCACAATGAGATGCCGAAGAATGGAAACCTTCGGGAGGATGGAAATTCGGTTCAGGATAACGGAACATATGAGAACTCGAGTACAATATAACTGAGTCAATGAATAACCAACAGTAACCACCCTAAGTAACTGTTACTCATACTGATGTATACAGGTTTTTTCAGGGTTCAGTGTCCAAAATAAAAATATTTATTAATGAGGTGTAGATAGTTAACCGTAGATTAATGATTGGAGAAGTTTGTCGGGGGGTGCGGTCAGCAAAGAACACCATAAATAAACAAAACCATATTTATTTATTTTATGCCAATGTTTCGACCGTAATTTCAGGTCTTCTTCAGAGGTATAGAACAAAAGAGACAACAACAACATTTAGAGAAACATACAATTGAAAAGGAATAGTATACAAACAAATTTCGAATTATACAAAATATTGAATTAAATCATAAATGATAAAAATTGATAAGTGATAATTGAATAATAACTTCTCCAATCATTAAAAATATTTATTTCTTTTTTTGTAATTTTATTCAATGATATTTACATAAAAGTACATCCAGTAAATTTGATTTAATCCGTCATTAGTAACTAAATCGATTTTAACAAGAATGGCCTCGCGTGAGATGTTTTCTCATATTTCTTATTTAAAGCTCTTGAACATATTTTTTAAATTATAAAATTTTCGTTTAGATTATGTTTATTTAAGCATAACAAAAAAAGTATTAAAAAAAAATATTTTGATACAAGAATAAACTAGTTATAACAATTCAAAAAATAGACATAATTATAAAATAGTAATAAACATAATATAATATTTTGAGACAGACAAAGTCATAAAAAGAATCTAAATACAGATATATCATTAGATTAATTTTTATTAATATATTCTTGTTTGAGAGTGGTTTAGTTTATTTAAAAACAATATTTGATCCTTTTTCTCAACTTTAT
>NW_027113632.1:378153-380774 GCF_000696795.3 Halyomorpha halys | reverse complement strand
TTTTATTATTGCATATTTATTCCATTTATATATCATATTATAAGAACATAAAACTAATCTAAAAAAAAAAAGTTCAGTCTGAATAACCCAGAAATTTACAAAAAAAATAGTATATAAACGGGGCAGCGTTGAAGTGAAATTTGAAAAAGACAAAGTTTGTTATAAAGACCACTCTAACATACATTTATAGTATCGAAATACAATTCACAGTTAATAATACGTACCTAATGAAGTTTCTGCCTCTTCAAGCCGACGTATCCCAAGTTAGTTAATGTTTTCCCTCGAGAAAAATACATTTTTATAGATTAAATACACTTGTTGCCCATTAGAAAAATCCTCACAACTTGAATATTTTTATAGCAGCCTCAGTCGTGCGTGAGATAATGTCTCAGGAGAAGGGTATATTGTCAAGGAAAAAGGGCTGGACATTTACTCAGAGCCGATAGAGTGGTGGAGAGAGCAAGGTACAGAAGGAAGAGACTGTGAACTACAGATTCTAGGGAGATGGTAACCACAGTCTCCATCTAGCAGCTTCCAGACCCGAAAAATAATTAATGTGAGAGAAATCCTCATACAGCGACCAATGACGGGATCATAATGATATAATACAGTCGTGTAGGAAAGCTACCCATTCATAGCACACTAATAATATTTCTATATTAGAAGGTATCGAGACCATCTTCTTTTTAAGCTCCTAGGAGGATTATCAGGAATGGTAGATACAGCAAGATTAGGGACCAGCGTGTTTGGGTGGTTAGGGAGTTTATTATGGAAGGATAGTAATTCGGGCTTGATCAGTTACATATTGAACACTAAGGTCTTTATGTATGATTTTATTTGTAATAAAGTAAGAAGCATTATGGATTAAATATGAGAGGAATTCGAAGGTTAAGTAGAGCCTTTAAGCTCAACTCCGTATGTCTAGATAGTTCTTATTACAGTCATATAAATGCGTCTTTTGTAATTAAATGGAAGTTTACACAGTTTGTCCAGTAAATGTTGTAACATTCGTAATCGACATGCAATTTCCTGTCTTTTCATACTTGTGAGAGGATTCCAAGTCAGCCGTCTGTCCTGAACTAAAAATATGAATTAACCGTCTCAAAACAAGAAATAAATTCGCAATAGTATGTTTCTTAATGATTCATTCAGGAGATATTCACATAGAACTATTTTTATTATTTTGTCTTCAATAAATGAATTAATACCGTAAACTGGGTTGACTATGGTAAAGTTTTTTCTATTTATTTATAAACCAAATATAAGTTTGCTCTAGAGCATCAACGATTTTTTCCGTCAATGAAGCCCAAAATATTTTATTACAAATCGTGAAATTATAATAATATATTTTGGATGGCGCTACTGATCTCCAGAACAATTACTCAGCTTATTTAAAGGCTCTAATTGGAGAGTTCTTAGTAACTATGTACGGCGGGTTACAGTAGAAGGAGCTCAGTTGAGTAACATATGAGGGATCAGTGCTATCGCAATACTATATCGCAGTTTGATATTGTTTTGTTTCATTTAACATAAATATCAAATTGTTGTTTGAAATTATTAACTTGTTAAAAGCAGTGTTTTTAAAGTTTGTACATATTAATTAAAATTGTACACAGGCTTAAGTACAAGTGCCCAAGAGGAGAAAACAATTTTGTGTGCTTATTTTGTCAAATATCATAAAAACTACTACTCCTACAAAGATAAACATAATTAACAATTTTGTAGTAAATTTAACTAGCTTTAATTTGAGCGCTGGCAGACATCTGTACGTCTAATGTTTTCTGAAATGAAGTTTTACATAAATCAAACTAAATGTCCGAACAACTATAAATCAATTTATTTAAGCAAATATCATGAAAACTACTATTCGTATGAAGGTAAAGTTCATAAACTTCTTTAAATTCCATTAAACTAGCTTTAATTTGAATGCTAATAGACATCTGTATGTCACAAAGTTCCTGAGATATAGATTTCTCAAGATATATTAGCTAACTACTAATCTTTCAGTAGTTTTTTAAGAAATATTGCTTTTTACAAATATATATCTCGAGAAGTATTGGATGTAAAAAGCTCTTTTAGGGCTAATATTTCTGAAAATTTACTCTTCTTTAAATTATGTTCTCTTAGATTTTTTATTGTTGTTGGTAGTTTTTAAGATATAGAGCTCCGAATGAAAATTTAGCCTTTATATAAGGTTTTTAAACAGCCGCCATTTTTTAATCCCCCTACCTATACTTGACAGACTCATAAATTTTGACTAGTAATTATACATAGTTTTCATTAAAGATATCAAAAATTGGGGTGAGATAACTGCCTTTTTTTTCTGTGCTACTTCGACAAACGGATATTTTTTCCTTTTTTCTACGTCTTCTTAATTATTTAAATAGATCTATATACATAGATATTTTTTACATCCCAAGTTTCGATGATTATTACATTAGTAAGCATAAAAATATGATATTATAAAATATGTTTCCCATTAGCATGCTAAGGTATATTCTATATACTATGCATTTAATTGTCAAGTATATTTTCTTCTGCTGGAAGTCAACTGAAAGGTGAGTCAGATGCTTCCATCTCGAACCGGTTTCCAGCGAGGGAATATTCAGCTGGTTAAGGTT
>NW_027113632.1:376759-377332 GCF_000696795.3 Halyomorpha halys | reverse complement strand
TATATAAAATTATCCTCACAAAATCACTACCATATACACAAACCATTAAAAAAAATAAATATTTATGATTTTAAATTTAAAAAATAGGTTTTTAACTTATAATTAATGAATGACCTGAGCAGAATAGCCTGCAAAAGTAATTCTAAATTAATGTGAGGAAGAAATTACAATTGAAGATGTCCTTGAGGATGGCTGAAACGTTTGGGCTGTTCAAAAATAAAAAGTGTTGAGACAAAAAAGGATACAATTTTTTTTGATTTATTTAATAAATTATTGTTTTGTTTCATTCAACATAAATATCAAATTATTTTTTGAAATTATTAGCTTATTAAAATAATTATTTTTAAAGTTTTTATATTTTAATTAAAACTGTACACTTGCTTCGACAAATGTCCTTCTTAATTATTTAAATAGATCTATATACACAGATATTTTTTACATCTCAAGTTTCGATGATTATTACATTAATAAGCATAAGAATATGATATTATAAAATATGTTTCCCATTAGCATGCTAAGGTATATTCTATATACTATGCATTTAATTGTCAAGTATATTTTCTTCTGCTGGAA
>NW_027113632.1:372812-374738 GCF_000696795.3 Halyomorpha halys | reverse complement strand
ATCACTCATAAAAAATTAGAAGTTAATATATTTTTAAAAATCTGTATCTCAAAAAGCATTCGACGTACAGATGTCTGCTAGTACTCAACTAATGTAGCTTATTACATTTATCTTCGTAGGAGTAGTAGTTTTCCTGATATTGGCTAAAATTAATTAATTTATAATGAATGGAATATGGTCCGGGTGCGGTCAAATAAAACTCAAATAGTAAATGGGTGTACTATTTTTATTTGTGTCAATGTTTCGCCCCACGTTGCAGGGCTTCGCCAGGGCTGAAAAAGATATAAACACTTGACTTAGTTACAAAAAAAAAAAATTGTTGCTATAATTGATTTATAGTTTTCGGACAAAATGTCATGAGCAAAATTCATATTCATATGCCAATATCAAAACAACTTCTACCCCTATGAAGAAAAGTGTCATAACCTACTTTATAGTAAGTTAAATTATCTTTATTTTAAATTCTGACTGAAATCTGTACGTTTAATATTTCCTGAAATACATTTTTTCATAAATCAAACGTTTTGCCCAAACAACTAGAAATCGACATTTTGTGAATTTACTTTGTTGAATATCATTAAAACTACTACTCTTACGATGATATGCGTAATAAACTGCTTTACAGTAAATTAATTTAGCTTTGGAGAAATTTGTCGGGGGGGTCAGCAAAAACAACATACATAAACAAAACCATATTTATTTATTTTATGCCGACGAAGTTACCAACCTGCCTTCTATATCACAAGCCCTGATGAAGACCTGAAACTCAGGTTGAAACGTCGGCATAAAATAAATAAATATGGTTTTGTTTATGTATGTTGTTATTTGCTGACCGCACCCCCCTCCCCCCAACAAAATTCTTCAAGAAGTAAATAACTTTATTATAGCTCATATTTTAGTAATTTTACTCTACTTTAAATAATGTCCTCTTAGGTTTTCGTGGTGTTGGTAGTTTTAATGATAAGAGCTCCGAATGAAAAATTAATATCTTTTAACGTTTTAAACACCAGTCATTTTTTATTTCCCCTACCTATACTTGGTAGACTCAAAAACTTTAGTTAGTAATTATACATATTTTTCAATAAAGTAATTGGGATAAAGTAACTGTCTTTTTTTCTCCCCGGCTCTTGTACTATGAGGCTGTATCTCTATTATTGGAAAGGAAACATCTTAAAGGGAAAAAAAAGTTTTTTTGCTTTAGTAGTAGAAATGAAACCAGATTCCTTAATGCCTGACAAAAAATCAGCTACCCATGGGTCAGTATAAAAAATAGATTACTTGTAGAAGAGCCCATGAGGAGAAAAAAGTCAGTTATTTCACGCTTTTTATTAATTTTTTTTATATTATTTTAATCAAAACTATTTATAATTAATAGTTAATGATTCTGCCGAGTATAGTTAAGGAGAATAAAAAGCTGTTTCAAAACGTTAAACAAAATCAATTCTTAATTTGGAACTCCATATCTTTAAAACTACCAACAACACTAGAAAACTTAAGAGAACGTCATTTTAAGTAGAGTAAATTTGATAAAATATGAGCCCAAATAGAGTATAACTGTTTAAAATATGCACTGAAAAATCAGTAGTTAGTGGATTTATTTTGGGAAATCTATATCTCAGGAACTATTTCTCGTACTGCCAAATTTATATTCATATGTGAATATCATACAAACTATTACCCCTACGAAGATAAGTGTCTTAAATTACTTTATAGCAAGTTAAATTTCCTTTGTTTTTAGTGTTGACAGACATATGTGCATCTTATGTATCTAGAGATATATTTTTTAAAAAATCCAACATTTTATACGAACAACTAGAAATTAACATTTTGTGAGCTCTATATCTTAAAAAGTAGGAACAACACAAGAAAACCTAAGAGAACGTCGTTTAAAGAAGGGTAAATTTGCTAAAATATGGGCTCTAATAG
>NW_027113632.1:371115-372697 GCF_000696795.3 Halyomorpha halys | reverse complement strand
TCATTTAATTTGCTAAAATAAATTGATTTATAGTTGTTCGGACAAATTTTTATTTGCCAAATTCATATTTATATGTGAATATCACAAAAACTACAACCCCATACGAAGATAAGTGTCATAAATTACTTTATATTAAGTTAAATTTCCTTTATTTTTAGTGTTGACAGACATATTTGCATCTTATGGATCTAGAGATATATTTTTCAAAAATCCAACATTTTACATGAATAACTATAAATTAACATTTTGTGAGTTTATTTTTTCAAATATCATGACGATGATAATTGCTGTAAACTACATCAAACCTAGCTTTAATTAGAGTGCTTGAATACAACTGTACGTCTAATTAGTTTTTCCTAAAAGAAATTCAATAACTACTAATTTTTCCTTATTTCGTTAGGAAATGTCGCTTTCTAGAAACTGTTTCTCGGAATCTATTCAATGTATATACCTCTCTATTAGAGCTCAAACATTAGCAAATTTACTCTTTCTTAAAAGATGTTTTATTTTTATATTCTATTTGTGTTGATAGTTTTAATGATATGGAGCTTAGAACGAAAATTTATAATTATTTTTTTTCTGAAACAACTACCATTTTTTACTCCCCCTACCTATACTTGGCGGATTCATCAATTTCGATAAGACTCTCATTTATTTATTGTCAACGTAATCAAGATTTTAAAATGTGCTATTAAAGTTTTCATCCGACAATGTCAATTATTTTGCACGGACTCTCGAACTGAGAGAGAAGCATCGGGAACATCCAGACTCCTGCTTTTCCTTCGGTTCTGGATGTGAATATAAATTAATGTGTTGAACTAATGTTATTTTATACTTTTAATTTATCATTGTTATTATTTTTTTCTAATTTTAATTGTATAATTGTTTAATTTATCAATATAATATGAATATGCCGCACTCTATTACCATTGTCTGTACATATATGTCAGAATGTTGTATTATACAAAAAAATGTATGTATTCAGCTGCAGTATGTAATAAATAAAATAGATTTATTGATAACATAATTAAAAATTAATCTAGTCATAAGAAGACCTCATCTACCTCAGATATTTCTCCCTTCAATTTAAACATACTTTTCCAGTTGGTCTACTCATCTTGGGCGACAATACCGAAGCATTCCAGCCAACTTCCAAGGCCTTCCTAAGCCGCGAGGGAACTTCATAAACTAAAATTAAAGAGGAAATTACTGGATTCCTCGGCACAAGAACGCCCTCTAGACCCTAACTTTTATTAATTGGGCCGTAAATTAAACTGTACATAGCGTTATAGGCTGGAAGTATCTTCCATAATTATTACCACATAGGCCATTATGTCGATTCAGGAACTTTCACTATGTAGATTCAATGATATTATTTATTGATGAGTATTACAATCTGCCACAACATTAGGTATTAAGTAATAGTGATTAATGATCACATTCATACCAAAAATTAAAAAAAAAAATTAAATATATTTTAATCCATTACAAAAGACTGATCTACATGACTATTATAAGGCCTATCTGGACATACGTAGTTGAGCTTTGGGGCTCCACTAAACCATCAAATTCCTCCAGAATC
>NW_027113632.1:368385-370223 GCF_000696795.3 Halyomorpha halys | reverse complement strand
AACAGTCTGATTTTACTTTCATATTTTTGGAATATATAGTAAGGGTATGTATTATCATTATGAAAAGGCCTGTGCCAACCCGCTATTCAGAGAAAACACCCCTCCAACAAGACCTGGGAGGTGGCAAAGCACAGTCCCCTTGGTTGACGTCCTCGCCGAGGGAAGGACTTCGGACTGCAACTTGAAGTCATCACACCATCTATCATGCCACCAATGTATAACCGCCTTCAGTGGACCATATTTGCTCATCTTATAATGCCATACGGTAAACAAAGATATAATGTAAATTGTATATGTATAATGTATTGCATTGTATTATTATGTATTCTGTAGCCATATAAAAAATAAAGAGGTTAAAAAAAAAATCATTATTAATAATAAATAAATAGACGTTTTGAAAACTTGAAAGATTAATTCCATCTAAAACTGGATTGGTTAGTAAAATTTGTGTGACGCCCCATAATATTTATGTACATGTTTACTCATTTTATTTTCTGTAAATTTGGTAAGAATAGTTAAATATAACTAATATTATTGCTCCTTTTATGTAAGATTGTAATATTTGAAAATAAAAAAACGGACAACTTCGCTATTTTGAATGAATCCAACGAATCCCTGTTCATTGCTTTCAATAAATACCAAGAGAGAGAAAGAGCCGTTGCTATTGGTCAACCATAAATAAGAATAGGTGTAGAACGGACCAATTAGGGGCGAGATGATGCTGAAGAGAGGAACCAATGAGAGCCGAGAAGACGGATCGTGGCGGATGCGGGCTGTGATTTGAGCCAATAAATCCTCCGTCTATGGAAGAAGGTTCTTTCACGCGGCCTCAGGAGTCGTGCAATATCTCAGGACCACAGGATGCATCTTCTGGAGTATATAGTCGAATTTATAATAATATTTATATATATTACTTATAGCATATAATCAGAATATTCAAAAAGCATCCTAAGGTGTAAACAGCTAACCAGCTCACGTTTCATTCAGACATAATGCATGTGGAAAAAATAAAAATATAACATAAATGCAGAGCAATGGCAACACATCTCATATCAACAAGCCAAAAAGGAGGAGAAAGGTTCATTTCTTTATGACAAGTAAACGTAAAGGTGTGTTCATTAACTTTCAAGTATAGTACAAGAGCCGGGAAGAAAAAAAGGCAGTTATCTCACACCAATTTTTTATTACTTTAATGAAAACTATGTATAATTACAAGTCAAAATTGATGAGTCTGCCAAGTATAGGTAGGAGGAATAAAAAATGGCGGCTGTTTCAGAACTTAAAAAAAAACACTAATTTTTCATTCGGAGCTATATATCTTAAAAACTACCAACAACAATAGGTAATCTAAGAGAACATAATTTAAAGAAGAGTAAATTTGCTAAAATATCATCCCTAAAAGAGCTATTTACGTCCAATAGTTCTTAAGATGTAGCTTTTTAAAAAGCAAAATTTCTTAAAAATCTACTGAAAGAATAGTAGTTTGTTAATTTATTTTGAAAATTCTTTATCTCAGGAATTATGTGACGTATAGGTGTCTATTAGCACTCAAATTAGAGCTAGTTAAATTTACTAAAAAATAGTTAATGATGTTTATATTTGTAGGACTAGTAGTGTTTATGATATTCGACAAAAAATGTTCCTTTTAAAAAAGCTATATCTCGAAAACTATTTAACGTAAATAACTCTTTTAGGATTTATATTTTAGCAAATTTGCTCATCTTTAAATGACGTCCTCTTAGGTTTTCTTGTGTTGTTCCAACTTTTTAAAATACAGAGCTCCGAATGAAAAATTAAATTTTTTTATTGCTTTCAAACAGCCGCCATTTTTTATTTCC
>NW_027113632.1:361952-362340 GCF_000696795.3 Halyomorpha halys | reverse complement strand
CACCCATTGGTGGTACTTCAAACATTAATTTAAATTAGAAGATTCCGTGGCCATCTTCTATTCAGACGCCTTGAAGGATTTTCAGAGATAGTTAAGGATGAGAGATTAAGAACTAATAGATTAGGATGGGTAAGGACTTTAAACAATTTAAAAAATCAATCACTATTTTTCAGTTCTGCAAAATAAACATCAATTTATTACCTTGACAGTAGAAAATGTTACCAGAACGTTGCAAGTTTCCTCTGTAGCAACAACTGACAGCGAGACTATCCATACTTACCCACATGCACTATATGCACTACTTTGCCAGAACAGCGGAACTACATCTAGCTTACATGACACTTTCTGGCAACATGCGGGTTGGATTTACCTCACCCGTGTGACAGTA
>NW_027113632.1:355487-356097 GCF_000696795.3 Halyomorpha halys | reverse complement strand
CGGATGGCGGTCAATAAAGGTATCGAAATAATGAAAGAAAACTTTTTATTATTAATCAACTTTTCGCCCCACTTTGCAGGGTTTCGTCAGGGCTATATGAGACACAAGATAAAAAAAATTGTAAGAATTGTCAAAACATTAAAATAAATATACAGAGAAAATAAGAAAATATGTAAAAAAAAAATGTTTTTGTTTTGTTTATAAAATATATAAAAGGAATAATAATAATAATTAAATGACAAATAAATATAGGAGGACTAGAAACTAGTTACTAATGGATTTTCCCATATATGTTTATTTGATATTTTTAATAATTGTCTTAATGTTTCCTTTTACTTGTTGCTCCTCATACCTCACCATTACCATATTTATTTCACCTTCTGTTTACATTTTTAAACCTACCTCTTTACCATATTTATTTTATCATTCTAATGATTATTAGTCTACAATTTATTACTCTAGTTATTACGTAAGTAGTCCTCCTATACGTACTCTTTCCTAAATTATTATTATTATTTCTATAGGGTCTTTTTTTAAGCCCGATAGAACTTGAAATTGTAAAAAATAACACAAAAAATTAAATTGTAATCAAAATTTTTTTTTTATTCGA
>NW_027113632.1:355122-355437 GCF_000696795.3 Halyomorpha halys | reverse complement strand
AAATAAAAAAATATACATATTTTTTAATCAATTGTTAATTGTCTTGAAATAATTTATTTTTATTTATTTATATATTGTAATTTATATCAGTGAAAAAAAAAAACAATAAGTAAATATGAGGAGTGTTTTAAACACTTGATAATCTTGGGAAAGATCCACTCATTGGTGATACTTCAAACATTAATTTAAATTAGAAGATTCTGTGGCCTCCTCTTCTTTTCAGATGCCTTGGAGGATTTTCGAGATAGTTAAGGATGAGAGATTAAGAACTAATTTTACTTACTGGACACTCTTACTTGAATTTACAGCTTAGAA
>NW_027113632.1:349569-353536 GCF_000696795.3 Halyomorpha halys | reverse complement strand
AAATAAAATAGAAAAGCAAAATTTAATGATGAAAAAAAGTAATAAATTATGATGATTATAGAATAGAAAACATGTCTTTATTAACATATTATGTTACATATAAATATGTAATACTGGTATTTGCTTATACTAGAAGTTGTTCTTATAATATTTGCATATGAAACTTTCTCTCAACTTCTGAAATCAATTTAATTTAGGAAAAAAGAAGATGGCCTCGTGACCCTATATTGTAAACTGTTTTTAGAGTTCTACTACTGGGTAGTTTCTCTAAATCCTGTATCATATCATTAAGTCATTACGATCGAACTTACTTTTTGTATTTTTTATACAGTTGTAAATATCAATTAATAAATTTTAAAAAAATTTAGGAAAAATGAAAACTCCTACGATAAGTTAAAAACTACTTTATAGTCCATTAAACTAGCTTTAATTTGAATGCTGATAGACATCTGTACGTCATATGTATTTTGAGATATAAATTTTTCAAAATAAATTCACTAACTACTGATCTTTCAGTAGGTCCCATACAACATTTTTTATGAAATGTTGCTATTTAAAAATCTATATCTCGAAAATTATTTAACGTAAATAACTCTATTAGGGTTCATATTTTAGAAAAGTTACTCTTCTTTAAATGACGTTCTCTTAGGTTTTCTTGTGTTGTTCCTACTTTTTAAGTTATAGAGTTCCGAATGAAAATTTTTTTTTATCGCTTTGAAACAGTCCCCATTTTGTATTCACCCTACCTATACTTGGCTAAGTCATCAATTTTCACTAGTATTTATACATAGTTTTCATTAAAGTAATTTTAATATTAGAGTGAAATAACTAACTTTTTTACTATTTATGTCACATGCTACGTTTTCCCATTATAGTAACCAATATTATTGAATTCGTAATATTGTTTAAGTAACAGTTTAATATACTCAATAAAAAAAAAAAAAAAAAAAAAAAAAGTAGTACAAAATTGCAACATAAAAATTCTTGTAAAAGATAGTCCGGATGGCGGTCAATAAAGGTATCGAAATAATGAAAGAAAACTTTTTATTATTAATCAACTTTTCGCCCCACTTTGCAGGGTTTCGTCAGGGCTAAATAAAAACACAAGATTAAAAAATTATAAGCACATTAAAATAAATATACAGAGAAAATACGAAAATATGTAAAAAAAAAATTGTTTGTTTTGTTTATAAAATATATAAAAGGAATAATAATAATAGTTAAATGACAAATAAATATAGGAGGACTAGAAACTAGTTACAAATTGATACCGCCAATGGCAATACCTGTCAGATTTTTCCATTTATGTTTATTTGATATTTTTAATAATTGTCTTAATGTTTCCTTTTACTTGTTACCCCTCATATCTCACCATTACCATATTTATTTCACCTTCTGTTTACATTTTTAAACCTACCTCTTTAGCATATTTATTTTATTATTCTAATGAATATTTGTGTACAATTTATTACTCTAGTTATTACGTAGTCCTCCTATACGTACTCTTTCCTTAAATTTTTATTATTATTTCTACCATATATATACATATAGGTCTGACGAAGCCCTGCAAAATGGGGCTAAAAGTTGATTAATAATAAAAAGTTTTCTTTCATTATTTTGATACCTTTATTGACCGCCTTTAGACTATCTTCCTACAAAGAACTTTTATGTTACAATTTTGTACTACTCTTTTTATTTTATTGAGTATATTAAACTGTTACTTAAACAATATTACGAATTCAATAATATTGGTTACTATAATGAGAAAACGTAGCATGTGACATAAATAGTAAAAAAAGTTAGTTATTTCACTCTAATATCTCTAATATCTATCTAAAATATCTGAGGCGAAACATTAATTAGCTATAAATAGTTTTCTTTTAACTAGTTTGGTACCTTTTTGATCACCACCCGTACTACCTTCCTGCTATCTACTTCATACGGTGAAATATTTTCTTCCAATAAAAAATTTTATTCTAGTCTATGATTGAACTAATTAATTATAAGTTTGGTGAAAATTATCCAGATGTCTAGGCGTGCGATCTGTCTAAAAATTAACATGTGTTTTCACACAAATAAACCATTTATTCTCTCTTGATTAAACAATTTTCATAAAATTAACGTTGAACAGATCCACTCATTTATAAAATGGGTACAAATTGGGAGATAAGCACAGGAGTGCTACTTAGATTGCATAAGAGCACTTTGATTTTATTTCTGCAGGAATACGTAGACGAGATATAAGATTCCATGATTCGGATTAAGAAAGATGAAGAAAATAGAAAAATCAATTGTGCACACCTGCCTCCGTTTGGGGCCAATCGGTGCTTATCATGTTTATATGAAGTACAGATCAATAAACTCCAAAAGATTGCCCCAAAATACAAAAAGAAAAAAAATTGAATTTCCACTTCAAAAAACAAAATAAATCGATAAGTAAGAATACTTTTGTAATTATTACTATACCGATTATAACTGATAATGTTCAAAGGGTTCTTTCTAGAAATAAAAGATCAATAGTTTTCTTTGATTCCTTTCCCTATCCTAGGATACAAACATGCTTTACACTCAGGGGTGGTATGACCCTACTCTCCTTCATAGAAAAAGTTTTTTTTTTTAATATTTATTTATTGCTATTTACAACTGTGGATTATAATACATTTATTAAATCTGATCTAAGTTAAATTGGAGTGTTACAAGCGTGTAGAGAAACTACCCATTGGTAGCACTCTAATGACATTTTACATTCGCTGGTCTCGTGGCCATCTTCTTTTCTTCGAGGGATGTGATATGGGATTGGAGATTTTGGGATACGATTAATGGATTCAAAGCAAAAGTGAAGCAAAAAAGGCCACGCCCACGAAAGAAAAGTTTACGTTGAGTTTAATAGAAATATCGACCATTATAATCTAAACTGAAACAGAAGGCAGTGATTGGCTCGTACACTTCCTCTTATCGTCTGCCACGCCTCTGGTCCTTCATAAGCCCCGCCTTTTTGGGTACACTTTACCGGCCGGCTTAACCCCTCTAATATACTTCTTCCTCCATTTTCTTTATCTGTGTAATTTTAAAAGAGTGGTGATTCGATAATTTCGAAATGAAACTTGTTAGACCTTGATTACAGTGGATGATATTATATTGATGGTGAAGTTTCAATTCATCTGTACTCTCCAGTTCTTGACTCTAGAATTTCTAGCTAAGTTCTAGCAGACCTAGCAACGTTTCAAAATTGCGAGATTTAGAAATCTAGATAGATCAGGTGTGGCAAACAAGTAAAACGCTAGTTACTAGTAAAAATTGATGAGTCTGCCAAGTATAGGTAGGAGGAATAAAACATGGCGGATGTTTGAAAGCGATAAAAAAAACTGATTTTTCATTCGGAGCTCTATATCTCAAAAAGTAGGAATAACACAAGAAAACCTAAGAGAACGTCATTTAAAGAAGAGTAAATTTGCTTAAATATGAGCCCTAACAGCCCTATTTACGTTAAATAGTTTTCGAGCTTTTTAAAAAGCAGCATTTCATAAAAATGATGTATGGGACATACTGAAAGATCAGTAGTTAGTGAATTTATTTTGAAAAATTTATATCTCAAAAACCATTTGTCGTACAGATGTCTATTAGCACTCAAAGTAAACCTAGTTTAGCTATAAAGTAGTTAATGATGTTTATCATCATTGGTGTAATAGTTTACATGAAATTTGTTAAAATAAATTGATTTATAGTTGTTCGGACAAATTTGGATTTGCCAAATTCATATTCATACGTGGATATCATGAAAACTACTACTTCTACGAAGATAAGTGTCATAAACTACTTTATAGTAAGTTAAATCTCCTTTATTTTGAGTGTTGGCAGACATATGTGCGTCTTATGTATCTAGTGATATATTTTTTCAAAAATCCAACATTTTATATGAACAACTAGAAATTAACATTTTGTGAGTTTATTTTGTCAAATATAAAAA
>NW_027113632.1:346921-349519 GCF_000696795.3 Halyomorpha halys | reverse complement strand
ATTATAAGTTTGGTGAAAATTATCCAGATGTCTAGGCGTGCGATCTGTCTAAAAATTAACATGTGTTTTCACACAAATAAACCATTTATTCTCTCTTGATTAAACAATTTTCATAAAATTAACGTTAAACAGTTCCACTCATTTATAAAATGGGTACAAATTGGGAGATAAGCACAGGAGTGCTACTTAGATTGCATAAGAGCACTTTGATTTTATTTCTGCAGGAATACGTAGACGAGATATAAGATTCCATGATTCGGATTAAGAAAGATGAAGAAAATAGAAAAATCAATTGTGCACACCTGCCTCCGTTTGGGGCCAATCGGTGCTTATCATGTTTATATGAAGTACAGATCAATAAACTCCAAAAGATTGCCCCAAAATACAAAAAGAAAAAAAATTGAATTTCCACTTCAAAAAACAAAATAAATCGATAAGTAAGAATACTTTTGTAATTATTACTATACCGATTATAACTGATAATGTTCAAAGGGTTCTTTCTAGAAATAAAAGATCAATAGTTTTCTTTGATTCCTTTCCCTATCCTAGGATACAAACATGCTTTACACTCAGGGGTGGTATGACCCTACTCTCCTTCATAGAAAAAGTTTTTTTTTTTAAATATTTATTTATTGCTATTTACAACTGTGGATTATAATACATTTATTAAATCTGATCATTTAAGTTAAATTGGAGTGTTACAAGCGTGTAGAGAAACTACCCATTGGTAGCACTCTAATGACATTTTACATTCGCTGGTCTCGTGGCCATCTTCTTTTCTTCGAGGGATGTGATATGGGATTGGAGATTTTGGGATACGATTAATGGATTCAAAGCAAAAGTGAAGCAAAAAAGGCCACGCCCACGAAAGAAAAGTTTACGTTGAGTTTAATAGAAATATCGACCATTATAATCTAAACTGAAACAGAAGACAGTGATTGGCTCGTACACTTCCTCTTATCGTCTGCCACGCCTCTGGTCCTTCATAAGCCCCGCCTTTTTGGGTACACTTTACCGGCCGGCTTAACCCCTCTAATATACTTCTTCCTCCATTTTCTTTATCTGTGTAATTTTAAAAGAGTGGTGATTCGATAATTTCGAAATGAAACTTGTTAGACCTTGATTACAGTGGATGATATTATATTGATGGTGAAGTTTCAATTCATCTGTACTTTCCAGTTCTTGACTCTGGAATTTCTAGCTAAGTTCTAGCAGACCTAGCAGTGTTTCAAAATTGCTAGATTTAGGAATCTAGATAGATCAGATGTGGCCAACAAGTAAAACGCTAGTTACTAGTTAAAATTGATGAGTCTGCCAAGTATAGGTAGGAGGAATAAAACATGGCGGCTGATTGAAAGCGATAAAAAAAACTGATTTTTCATTCGGAGCTCTATATCTCAAAAAGTAGGAACAACACAAGAAAACCTAAGATAACGCCATTTAAAGATGAGCAAATTTGCTAAAATATGAGCCCTAACAGCCCTATTTACGTTAAATAGTTTTGGAGCTTTTTAAAAAGCAACATTTCATAAAAATGATGTATGGGACGTACTGAAAGATCAGTAGTTAGTGAATTTATTTTTAAAAATTTATATCTCAAAAACAATTCGACGTACATATGTTTATTAGCACTCAAATTAAAACTAGTTTAATGAGCTATAAAGTAATTTATGACGTTTATCTTCGTAGGAGTAATAATTTACATGGAATTTGGTAAAATAAATTGATTTATAGTTGTTCGGACAAATTTTCATTTGCCAAATTCATATTCATATGTGAATAAAAACTACTACAACTACGACGATAAGTGTCATAAACTACTTTATAGAAAGTTAAATTTCTTTTAGTTTGAGTGTTGGCGGCAGACATATGTGCGTCTTATGTATCTAGTGATATATTTTTTTCAAAAATCCAACATTTTATATGAACAATGTTAATGAAATTAACATTTTAGCTACTATTCTTACGAAGATAAAGGTCAGAAAACTTTTTTATAGCATTAAACCAGCTTTAATTTGAGTGCTAATAGACATCTGTAGATCAAATGATTAATGGGATATAAATTTTCAAAATAAATTTACCAACCACTGATCTTTCCGTAGATTTAGCTATATTTAGCTAGTTAGTAGATTAGTAGATATTTAACTATATCTCGAGAACTATTTGACGTAAATAGTTCTTTTAGGGATAATATTTCAGCAAATTTATTCTTCTTTAAATAACGATTTCTTAGATTTTCTAGTGTTGTGGGTAGTTTTTAAGATATAGAGCTCCGAATGAAAAATTAATGTTTTTTTAATGTTTTGAAACAGGTACCATTTTTTATTCCCCCTACCTATACTTGGCAGACTCATCAATTTTGACAAGTAATCATGGGTAGTTTTCATTAAAGTAATCAGATATTGGGTTGAGATAACTGTCTTTTTTTCTTCCCGGCTCTTGTACTAAATGTACTTTGAAGTGATTGTAGAAGACATAACTTTCTAGCAATAGTTCCAGACATATTTCATATGGATCAAAAGTTATTAATTATCCATGTTCTTTTAATTCCCTGGACGTGAGTTTTTTTGTCCCTTTAAATAATTATTATTGTTTTTT
>NW_027113632.1:345141-346521 GCF_000696795.3 Halyomorpha halys | reverse complement strand
CCTTTCAGATAAAATGTATTCAGATAAATAAATTAATTAAACAAAAGAGACGAATAAAAAAAAAATATATATATAAAATAAATACTGGTCCACGAAAGGTTGCTCCACTCCGATAGGTCAGAGGAAGAGTGCTGCCGAGATGTGTAGTTCGCAGCTCTTGTAGCTAAATACACCACAGAAGTGGTCCAAGGTTGGTGTAGTGGCTCATCTATAGTCCAAATATCCAATAGACAAGATGGTAATTTGGAAAGATGGCACTTATTAAGGGCAGAGAGTTGGTTTTATGAATTATGCGAGCAGATTAATTAGCAACAATCCATATTGTACTCAGAGGCCAGAAACTCAGAAAAGGAATGGTTCCGGATTTTAATGTTAATTAACACACTCACAATGTCAAGAAATAACACCAAATGCACGGATATAGGGCAGGTTACAAACGATCATGGCCACTAATAAGCCAAAACTCATTAAAAAAAACGAAGATGGCCCGTTGCTAGGCGACATCTTAGCAACGGTTATCAGCCCTTAGCAACTGTCTCTATTCCTTAATTATAACACAGAAATATAAATACATATTTTTTTTTCTCAAATTACTAAATTCCAATTAAAATAATATAAATAAAAATAAATGTAATTAAATTAAACACTAATACTAATTAAATACTATTTACTGGCGTTAACAAGTACAACTTATACATTGAAGATGATAAAATAAGCAGAATGTACGGAATGTTGCTATCATAAGTTGGTTCAGGAAATTTATTTTCTTCATGAGCCTATATCTCGAAAATTTAATAAATAAAAAATAGTTTTAATCATATATATTACTTATCTACCCATATCTCGCTGGAATGCACCTAATGCTGAGACACAGTGTATAAACAGAGTATGCATTTTACACCCATTCTTCCTTTTTAGACTACTATAAGTACAAGAGTCGGGAGAAAAAAAGTCAGTTATTTAACCCCAATTTTTTATTACTTTAATGAAAACTATTATAATTACTAATCAAAACTGATGAGTTTGCCAAGTATAGGTAGGGGGAATAAAAAATGGCGGCTGTTCCAAAACCTTAAAAACCATTAATTTTTCATTCGGAACTCTATATATTAAAAACTACCAACAACACTAGAAAATCTAAGAGAACATTATTTAAATTTTCTTAAATATTAGCCCTAAAAGAGCTATTTAGGTCAAATAGTTCTCAAGATATATAGCATTTCAAAAAGCAAAATTTCTTAAAAATCTACTGAAAGAATAGTAGTTAGTTAATTTATTTTGAGAATTCTATATCTCGGGAACTATGTGACTTAGATATGTCTATTAGTACTCAAATTAAAGCTAGTTTAATGGACTAAGAAGTTTATGACCTTTACCTTC
>NW_027113632.1:343954-345091 GCF_000696795.3 Halyomorpha halys | reverse complement strand
ATTCCGGATTTTAATGTTGATTAACACACTCACAATGTCAATAAATAACACCAAATGCACGCAAGCAGGGACGTTTATACACGATCATGGCCACTAATAAGCCAAAACTCATTAAAAAAAAAACAAAGATGGCCCGTTGCTAGGCGACATCTTAGCAACGGTTATCAGCCCTTAGCAACTGTCTCTATTGCTTAATTATAACACAGAAATATAAATACATATTTTTCTTCTCAAATTACTAAATTCCAATTAAAATAATATAAATAAAAATAAATGTAATTAAATTAAACACTAATGCTAATTAAATATCATTTATTAGCGTTAACAAGTACAACAACTTATACATTGAAGATGATAAAATAAGCAGAATGTACGGAATGTTGCTATCATAAGTTGGTTCTGGAAATTTATTTTCTTCATGAGCCTATATCTCGAAAATTTAATAAATAAAACATAGTTTTAATTATATATATTACTTATCTACCCATATCTCGCTGGAATGCACCTAATGCTGAAACAAAGTGTATAAACAGAGTATGCATTTTACACCCATTCTTCCTTTTTAGACTACTATAAGTACAAGAGCCGGGAAGAAAAAAAGTCAGTTATTTCACCCCAATTTTTTATTACTTTAATGAAAACTATGTATAATTACTAATCAAAACTGATGAGTTTGCCAAGTATAGGTAGGGGGAATAAAAAATGGTGGCTGTTCCAAAACCTTAAAAAACATTAATTTTTCATTCGGAACTCTATATATTAAAAACTACCAACAATACTAGAAAATTAAAGCGAATGTTATTTAAAGAAGAGTAAATTTTCTGAAATATTAGCCCTAAAAGAGCTATTTAGGTTCAACAGTTCTCAAGATATAGCTTTTTAAAAAGCAAAATTTCTTAAAAATCTACTGAAAGAATAGTAGTTAATTTATTTTGAGAATTCTATATCTCGGGAACTATGTGACTTACATATGTCTATTAGCACTCAAATTAAAGCTAGTTTAATGGACTATAAAGAAGTTTATGACCTTTACCTTCGTAGCAATAGTAGTTTTCATGATATTTGCTAAAATAAATTGATTTATAGTTGAGTAAAACTGATGAGTTTGCCAAGTATAGGTAGGAGGAATAAAAAATG
>NW_027113632.1:342720-343904 GCF_000696795.3 Halyomorpha halys | reverse complement strand
TTCTATATCTCGGGAACTATGTGACTTAGATATGTCTATTAGTACTCAAATTAAAGCTAGTTTAATGGACTAAGAAGTTTATGACCTTTACCTTCCTAGGAATAGTAGTTTTCATGATATTTGCTAAAATAAATTGATTTATAGTTGAGTAAAACTGATGAGTTTGCCAAGTATAGGTAGGGAGAATAAAAAATGGCGGCTGTTCCAAAACCTTAAAAAACATTAATTTTTCATTCGGAACTCTATACATTAAAAACTACCAACAACACTAGAAAATCTAAGAGAACATTATTTAAATTTACTTAAATATTAGGCCTAAAAGAGCTATTTAGGTCCAACAGTTCTCAAGATATAGCTTTTTAAAAAGCAAAATTTCTTAAAAATCTACTGAAAGAATAGTAGTTAGTTAATTTATTTTGAGAATTCTATATCTCAGGAACTATGTGACTTAGATATGTCTATTAGTACTCAAATTAAAGCTAGTTTAATGGACTAAGAAGTTTATGACCTTTACCTTCCTAGGAATAGTAGTTTTCATGATATTTGCTAAAATAAATTGATTTATAGTTGAGTAAAACTGATGAGTTTGCCAAGTATAGGTAGGAGGAATAAAAAATGGCGGCTGTTCCAAAACCTTAAAAAAACATTAATTTTTCATTCGGAATTCTATATATTAAAAACTACCAACAACACTAGAAAATCTAAGAGAACGTTGTTTAAAGAAGAGTAAATGTTCTGAAACATTAGCCCTAAAAGAGCTATTTACGTCCAATAGTTCTCGAGATATAGCTTTTTAAAAATAAAAATTTCTTTAAAATGTACTGAAAGATCAGTGGTTGGTGAATTTATTTTGAAAATTTATATCCCAAAAATTATTTGATCTACAGATGGCTATTAGCACTCAAATTAAAGCTAGTTTAATGAGCTATAAAGTAGTTTATGACTTTTTCCTTCCTAGGAATATTAGTTTTCATGATATTTGCTAAAATAAATTGATTTATAGTTGTTCGGACAATAACTTTGATTTATGAAAAACTTCATTTCAGAAAACATTGGATGTACAGATATCTGCCAGCCCTCAAATTAAAGCTATTTAAATTTACAACAAAATAGTTAATTAAGTTTATCTTTGTAGGAGTAGTAGTTTTTATATTTGACAAAATAAACTCACAAAATGTTAATTT
>NW_027113632.1:341118-342135 GCF_000696795.3 Halyomorpha halys | reverse complement strand
TTTTTATATTTGACAAAATAAACTCACAAAATGTTAATTTCTAGTTGTTCATATAAAATGTTGGATTTTTGAAAAAATATATCACTAGATACATATGACGCACATATGTCTGCCAACACTCAAAATATAGGAAATTTAACTTTCTATAAAGTAGTTTAGGGGGAATAAGAAATGGCGGCTGTTTGAAACCTTAAAAAAACATTAATTTTTTATTCGGAGCTCTGTATCTTAAAAACTACCCAGAACACTAAAACATCTAAGAGAACATTATTTAAAGAAGAGTAAATTTTCTGAAACATTAGCCCTAAAAGAGCTATTTACGTCAAATAGTTCTCGAGATATAGCTTTTTAAAAATCAACATTTCTTAAAAATGTACTGAAAGATCAGTGGTTAGTTAATTTATTTTGAAAAATTTATATCTCATAAACCATTTGATACACAGATGTTTATCAACTTGTATAATTACTAGTCAAAATTGATGAATCTGCCAAGTATAGATAGGGGGAATAAAAAATGGTGGAAAAACCTTAATTTTTCATCGGAGCTCTATATCATAAAAAGTAGGTACAACAAATGAAAACCTAAGAGAACATTATTTAAAGGAGTGTAAATTTGCTAAAATATGACCCCTAATAGAGCTATTTATGTTAAATAGTTTTTTCGAGATATAGCTTTTAAAAAAGCAAAATTTCTTAAAAATCAACTGAATGATTAGTAGTTAGCTAATTTATTTTGAGAAGTCTATATCTCAGGAACTATGTGACGTACAGGTGTCTATTAGCACTCAAATTAAAGCTAGTTTAATGAGCTATAAAGTAGTTTATGACTTTTTCCTTCGTAGGGAAAATTAATGAAAACTTCATTTCAGAAATCATAGGAAGTACAGATGTCTGCCAGCGCTCAAATTAAAACTATTTAAATTTACAACAAAATAGTTAATTAAGTTTATCTTTGTAGGAGTAGTAGTTTTTATATTTGACAAAATAAACTCACAAAATGTTAATTTCTAGTTGTTC
>NW_027113632.1:334468-341068 GCF_000696795.3 Halyomorpha halys | reverse complement strand
AAAATAAATTGATTTATAGTTGAGTAAAACTGATGAGTTTGCCAAGTATAGGTAGGAGGAATAAAAAATGGCGGCTATTCCAAAACCTTAAAAAACCATTAATTTTTCATACGGAATTCTATATATTAAAAACTACCAACAACACTAGAAAATCGAAGACAACGTTATTTAATGGAGATTAAATTTGCTAAAATATGAGCTCTAATAGAGTTATTTACGTTAAATAGTTTTCGAGATATAGCTTTTTAAAAAGCAATATTTCTTTAAAATATTAATAGTTAATTAATTTAACCGATTATTTTAAGTCTATATCTCAGGAACAATTCGACGTAGAGATGTCTATTAGCACTCAAATTAAAGCTAGTTTAACGTACTATAAAGTAGTTTATGACCTTTACCTTCATAGGAATAGTAGTTTTCATGATATGGGCTAAAATACGTATAAAATAAGTAATCAAAAATTGGGGTGGAATAACTGACTTATTCCTCTTGGGCTCTTTTATAATATGACTCAACCAACTACACCAAACTTGTGAGTGGTTTAGAGCTTTATAGAATGCAGCAAAGGGCACTAACAGGATATAATTAGATAAGAATTGGCGATAAAAAAAAAGCTTAGGAATTTTTTCTTTCTTTGAAACCTATATTTCGCCCCCACAAGGCTATTAAATCTTTTTTTTAATAATTCATTTATTGTTATTTACAACTGTATACATATATACACATCAAGTAAATTTGCTGTAAGTGATATTATAACATGATACAAACATGTGGAGAATCTACCCATTGATAGAACTCCAAAAACATTTCTAAAGAAGAAGATATCGAGGCCATCTTCTTTTCAGATGCCTAGGAGGATTATTAGGTAGTGAAGAAGAAGCCAGGCTGGAAACGAGTTGGTTTGAGTGGTTGGGAAGTTTATTATGGAAGCATTGGTATCTGGTTCTGGCCAAATCGGCAACATAGGGGACATTGAGGTCCTGATGGATTACTTGATTTGTGACAAAGTAAGGAGCATTAAAGATTTTACGAAGGATTTTGGACTGTAAGGTATTAAATCTAAATTTTGTTAATGTAGGTTCAAATAGCAGACATTCTGCTTTCCAGCGGTTTTATTAACGTAGAAATTATATAAAATGCTGAGGAGTTGTAGATTATATGAAAAATAGTCTTCCATAGAAGTCAAATCTACGAACAAATAAGTATCATTTTTTTATATATTAGATAATTATTAACTGGCTGTTCAATAACTATTGCCGAGTAATATTTTTAAGTAAAAATAATTCCAAGGGTTTTACTTTACTTTAAAAAAAAATTCTGTAATAAGAATAATCCATTAATTTAATTACTATAACCAAAGTCGAAATGATAAGATCATCTTCTTAAGAAAGAAAAATATTGCATACAATATGTATATAAGGAGTGCACCCGTGGTAAGGCAAGATGCTACAAACTCCAAGGATCCGGGAAAATTTTTTTCTGTATAATTGTAGCCGTGAGTCAACTCTTTGGGTTCTGGAGTTCTTTGTGTAACCTTAATTGACTAAATAATCTGGCGGTCGAGCGTGGTTCTGACCAAATCACCTCCTTGCACAACCGTTGGTCTGGTAACAGTATTTTCTTACAAAGAACTGAACCCCTGACCCTTCAAGGGTACACATTTTAATTTAATTTAATAATATGTATAAATAAGGGTGCGGTCAAAAAAATTAAAATAAAATAGTAATTAAACTCCCGGTTTTCCATTTATAGAATAACATTACATTTTTTTAAATTAGTTTTCTTATTTCAGTTTTACTTAAGGAATTAGTAGTCGACCTTACCTAAAAATTAATTATAGCATGTAAAAGTAGTTTGAAGTATCTAGCACAAATGTTTTATACTTCTAGATACACATTCCCTTATAGGACTTATTACTTTGTCGGTATTACTCAACGACTGACTTATAACATACTTAGCTGATATTCTCATTTGCATTGCTGATTTCTATTTTATTTGGAGTTTTACTCCCATTTGATCCATTTGAAAGTAAAGTTAACTGTTTGTCGAACTTACGCAACGCCCCGAAATGACGAATATCAAGTTGGTAGTTGAAATTCAATCGGGACCATAAACCCAGATAAAATCTCCAATTTAGATTTAATTTTATTGCTGTTTCGTAACTCTCAAGTCCTTACAACTTCGGTAAGAGGTCCTGCTCTGGTTTGGAAATGTAGTCCTGGTACACATCCTGGAAGCATAAATTTAGACAAAGAGGATATCACATAGGCTTGGGAGGCATGGCATTAAATCGGTAATCAGCATCCAGTTTTAATATCAGCTGTTAGGCAAAGGCAGATGACGCAAAATGGTTGCTTAATCTCGTGAGAAAGTACCTCTATACGAAAACACTTCGCAATCAGTCTCTGGGTTCATTCTTTCCTTCTATCATTACAACATAAAACAAGGGCTTCAAGAAACATTGTCACACGTTTGTCAACCCTAACCATCTCAAATAATAAGTACGATCAAAAAACAAACGCGTGATTATTATTTATATTGATCCGAAGTTTGGAGCCTTAGATATCTGGATGCCATCGAAATTTCTTAAATACTTATATGGATGGCCTAAAAATACCCCAAACTATATAGTTCGACTCCAGACAGGTAGAAGTCCATTAAGTTCAAAAGTAATAACGAATAATCATCAACTACTGGTCCAAACAGTCAATTTCAGAAAAGAGACTCCCAAAACTATGTTTCAACAGACTAAGGATGTTAGATGCAGAAAACCCTGATGTAGAATACAACTGGGTCTCATAACTCAATATGATAGCCCACCAATATGGATGTAGAAATGAGTTCAATAGTTTAATGGAATATGGTCCGGGTGCAGTCAAAAAAAAAAAAAAAAACTCGACTAGTAGATAATTATACTATTTTATTGAGCCAACGTTTCACCCCACGTTGCAGGGCTTCGTCAATAATAAATGTAAATAGTAAATGAAAAGGGTAATAGTCTATATATAGATAAGAGAAGAAATATTAAAGAAAGTACAAATAAAGAGATGAAAAAAAAAATACAAATCAAATGATGAGACAGAATGTATACCTGTTTTGACGGCAGTCAAAAGCAAAGTGACGGTTGGTATTGGGAGAAGTGGGGATGGCATTTATGCCACAATAACGAAAATAATTTAATTTTATAATAATTATTTATAATTTAATTTAATTTTAAAATAATTATTTTCGTTATTGTGGCATAACTGCCATTCCCACTCCTCCCAATACCAACCGTCACTTTGTTTTTGACTGGTCATCTTCTTTTCAGGCGCCTCGGAGAATTGTCAGGAATGGAAGAGGAAGCAAGATTAGAAACTAATAGGTTTGGGTGGCTACGGAGTTTATAATGGAAGGAGTGATATATGGTTCGGGCTAGATCGGTTAATGTAGAACATTAAGGTCATTATGTATGATTTTATTTGTGACAAAATAAGGAGTATTGAGGGTTTTACGAAGGATTTTGGATTGCAATGATTGGATACGAGAGGAAATTCGAAGGTTTAGTGGAGCCCAAAGTCCAACTCCGTATGTCCAGGTTGGCTTTATTACAGTCATGTAGATCAGTCTTTTGTAATGAGTTTGAAGTTTAGACCGTTTGTCCAGTAAGTGCTGTAAAAGTCGAAATCGGCGTGCAGTTTCCTGTCTTTCCGGTGACTAAATATGATTGTGGGACTTAGTAAAAACGGATTCCTAAAATATTAATAAAGACTTAACCGATGGGTAGAGTCGAGGAGTAGACCGAAACGTAGATGAGAGGATTGCGTTGAAACTGATTTAGTATAATTGGGTTTGGAGGGGCATCACGGGAATTATATGTGTAGAGAGTGATAAGTGGTATCAGCATCGAACTTGGGTTCATTATTATTATTATCAAATTAATTATTATTCACCTAATATAGAAGTCCCATTTTTTTTCTCGGTTTTTTTTTTACAGATACAATATATGTCTGAACTTCAAAACGATTCTCCCTTCCTAATAGAACACTGACGATTGTCAATCCAAGTAAATGAATCTAAATGCAAATCACACTCTGACGCAAATCCTGCCCGCTAGTCTATTTTAACTCCTGCTCCCCTTTCAGGGACAATCGCTTCCCAGTCAGGCTAAACATGAACATAGTACCCACATACTTAAGATAAACTCAGTTAAGAGTTAAACTGGCAATAAAGTTAATTTAACTACTGAATAGGAAATATCACCTTTCATTGGACTAAAATCTACTACTACACAAAAAAAAAAAAATCAATTATAATAATATGGAATGATAAATACTTTATTATTCGGGGACTTGGTCACTTTAGACAAATTACAAAAGTAATTTTAATGTTACAACAGCATATATTAGCCATAAGACAGTATGGCCACACTTAATTATAACTTATATTAAAATTGTATATAAATAATTTTAAATACAGAGAAGAAAAAAAATATGGTAAATTAAAAAATTAACTGACTAAATACATAAATACAAATAAAAAGTTAGTTATAAAATATCTGTACTATTATAATATTGGATTAGATTGGAGAAGAAAAATGTAGTTAAATGGAAGGGTTTCAAACGAGGGAAGAGTTGGTACATGACGTATGCTAAAGGGAATGGAGTTCCAGTGATATGCAGCTCAAATAAAAAATGATTTATCAAACGCAGTTCGGTGAAGTGGAGGGTAGATGTCAGACGGGACCTGACAGTGCCGGAATGGACAGAGAATTTGAATCGGAGGTTTTCTAGGATATAGGAGGAGCATTGAATACCAATTGCTTGGAATAAAAAGGAAGCTAAGAAATACGGAAGGATGGAGATACTGGCTTGTGTGCGTATCTCTGCAAATCGTACAGCGCAATTCATGAGACGTTTAAGTTTAGATTCGAGTTTACCCAAGAATCCACCATATACCTGGCAGCCATAGCCAAAGTTATACTGAAACCGATAGTTACCGATAGTAGTACATCTTTAACTTAAAACCATTTAAAACAATTCTCAGGCCACTGCTGATAAACGGCTGTGAAGTCTGAGGAGCAGCATCCTTTACGAAAAGGAAAAAATTACAATCTTTTCAAAATAAAGTCCTAAGAATCGCAGTTAATGCTCCTTGGTTCATAAGAAACAAATTGCATCGCGAATTACATAGGGAGTCAATAGAGGATTACATCAAAAACGGTTCATGAAGTTCTACTCCTAGTTGCCGACAATTAAAGGAGCAGTGACCTACAACCTGGGAATCCCAACCTCAACCCGAAGGTTGAAGCCGAGACTGCTGCAGAACATTCTGTTATAAATTCTATATTTATTAATCCATTATTCATACTACCTCTATTTTATTTATTATTATTTGTTTTTCTTCTCTCGTCCCTTTTTTAAATTAACTTGTATCTTTTTACCATTAGAGGGCAATCGTTTGTTTTGTTAAGTGTAGGAATATCATTATTTTTTGTTATTAATTTTACTTTTCTCTGTTATTAAGAAGCATTATTCTTATCTATTTATTTTATCACTTATATAGTTAGGGGTGTCTTTCTTACGAGACTATCCCCCCCCCCATAATCCACAGTTAAAAAATATATATATATAATATAACGGTTATATCAACCATGTAAGGCCCACCAGGCCAATCTGGTATAAAATAAAATAATAATAAAAAATTTAAGACCAGGTGCTGGCAGCTACCAGAGTTGCCACCGCGTACTAACCAAGGTGGGAGTGTCAAGATTCATTCTTCGGGACCACTGAAAATGAATGTTTAACTGCCCCAGGTGGGAATCGAACCCAAAAGTTCTGAACTGAGCGCACTGGCACCTGTACCCCAACCTGCTCGGTCGTCACGTCACATTTATATAGTTGAAGAGGTGAACAAGAGAAAATATTTCTGAAATCTGTTAATTAATTTACACGGTTATAAGGGGTCACACGGTCAGACGGTCGCTCGTCTGTCTCTTTTCACATCGATTACTGGATACTAGTGGTTTACTTTTGGCTATAAGGGGCGCTACTGACACTTATATTATGGGGAACCATTATTTGTTCATATCTTTGGTCTTCTGAAATTGAACACCTAGTACTAGTATGGTATTGAATGCTGTGATACCAGTACCGAACTTAATTAATTTAAACTTAGAATACAGCGGAATAAAACTTAGAAAACGACAACGTACAGCAGTAATAAAACAGAAAATATCAATATAGTTGTGATAGTACAAGAGCCCAACAGAAGAAAAAAGTCAGTTGTTTCACACCAATTTTTGATTACTTAAAACTGATGAGTCTGCCAAGTATAGGTAGGGGAAGTAAAAAATGGCGGCAGTTTCAAAACGTTAAAAATAATTAATATTTTATTCGGAGCTCTATATCTTTAAAACTACCAACAGCAATAAAAAATCTAAGAGAACATTATTTAAAGTAGAGTAAATTTTATAAACTGTAAGCCCTAATAGAGCTATTTACGTTCAATAGTTCTCGAGATATAGCTTTTTAAAAAGCAGTATTTCATAAAAATGTTGTACAGAACGCACTAAAAGATCAGTAGTTAGTGAATTTATTTTGAAAAGTCTATATCTCAGGA
>NW_027113632.1:330540-331558 GCF_000696795.3 Halyomorpha halys | reverse complement strand
AGTTAAAAAATATATATATAATATAACGGTTATATCAACCATGTAAGGCCCACCAGGCCGATCTGGTATAAAATAAATTAATATAAAAAAAATAATAAAAAACTTAAGACCAGGTGGGACTTCACTTTAGAATGTGCTGTTTTTTTTTTTCATCATGAATAGACTGTACGTAAGAAATTTAATCAAAAGAAATTTGACTTAAATTGAAAGAAAAATAATCTATCGAATAATTTATATGATTGTAATGGGTGGGGGGAACAAGTCCGGCAAGTGGGTCTCATGGTTCTTTTTGCCAAATCCTGGCTGTTACCAGAGTTGCCACCGCGTACTAACCAAGGTGGGAGTATTAAGATTCATTCTCCGGAACCACTGAAAAATGAATGTTGAACTGCCCCAGGTGGGAATCGAACCCAAAAGTTCCGAACCGAGCGCGCTGGCACCTGTACCGCAACCTGCTCGGTCGTCAAGTCACATTTATATAGTTGTAGAGGTGAACAAGAGAAAATATTTCTGAAATCTGTTAATTAATTTACACGGTTATAAGGGGGGTGGCCAAGAGAAAACATGGTTAGATTATGTTAATAAATTTAGATTGGGGCCATTGAAGATTGCATATATTGATGAATTGATGTGTATGAAGATCATGGTCCAGTTGGGTATGAGGGAAAATTTCAGGATGACCTATTTTTCCCTCCCATGACAGGGAACTACTTCTTGAAGTTCATTGAATTAAAGATAAGAAAAATGATTTTCTGTACGCCAGAAATAAAATGTCTCACTTGTCTCTCATCTGTCTCTTCTCACATCGATTACTGGATACTAGTGGTTTACTTTTGGCCACAAGGGGCGCTACTGACACTTATATTATGGGGAACCATTATTTGTTCATATCTTTGGTCTTTTGAAACTGAACACCTAGTATTATATATAGGGAGATGGTCAGGGTTACGGTCAAAAGAGAAATAAAAATAGTTTACAACTATTTATTTTCCAACGTTTCGCCCCACTTTGCAGGGCT
>NW_027113632.1:327502-328085 GCF_000696795.3 Halyomorpha halys | reverse complement strand
AACCCTGACCATCTCCCTATATATCAATTTTTACGGTCAACTATACATACCTAGTACTATATATTGAATACTGTGATACCACTACCGAAATTACTTAATTAATTTAAACTTGGAACACAGCGGAATAAAACTTAGGAAACGAAAACGTACAGCATTAATAAATCAGAAAATATCAATATAGTTATAATAACAAGATCCCAACAGAAGAAAAAAGGCAGTTATTTCACCCCAATTGTTGATTACTTTCATGAAAGCTATCTATAATTACTATTGAAAACTGATGAGTCTGCCAAGTATAGGTAGGAAGAGTAAAAAATGACGGCAGTTTCAAAACGTTAAAAACAATTAATTTCTTATTCGAAGCTCTATATCTTTAAAACTACCAACAACAATAGAAAATCTAAGAGAACATTATTTAAAGTAGAGTAAATTTTATAAACTGTAAGCCCTAATAGAGCTATTTATGTCCAATAGTTCTCGAGATATACCTTTTTAAAAAGCAGTATTTCATAAAAATGTTGTACAGAACGCACTAAAAGATCAGTAGTTAGTGAATTTATTTTGAAAAGTCTATATCTCAGGA
>NW_027113632.1:321694-322720 GCF_000696795.3 Halyomorpha halys | reverse complement strand
AGAGTAAATTACTTTCAATTTGAAACTATTCTACAAGAAATCAAAAATAATCCCGTTTTTTTATTTTCATAGTTTTTTTTTAACCATTACAGTTAAAGTATGTTTAATCAGTGAAATGAAAACCCTCGAAAAATCTCGAGAACTATTAGACGTTATTAGGGCTTTAAGTCTAGCAAGTTTACTCTTCATTAATTTCATATTTATTTTTTTTATGATTTATAACTTTAACATTTTGAAAAATCCACCATTTTTTATTCACCCTACCTATACTTGGCAGACTCATCAATTTTTACTAGTATTTATACCTAAATAATAAATAAATAATAAATATCTGCAAATCAGCAGCACTGACTACAACAGAAAAATGTTTTTGGATCTAAGCTAGTGTGTTGCGTGACGTCATTCTCTATTTAGCAAACATATAAACAGATTCTCAACCATGTTAAATATTATATATCGTCTTAGTATGCTAAAATAAAGAAAATATTTCTCCATTTAACAAAACTAAAGAATATGAATAAATCAATCCTTTAGTTGTAAATTTTATTATACTACTTTTATACTAATTTATGAACACCTTATTAATTGTTCTATTATAAAGTAAGTAATATTATTTAAATTATATCTAATTAAAGTAATACATTTTGGTAAATTCTTTTCAAATATCATTATCATTTAGAAACAGAAAAGAATGTAAGAGGTTAAATTAGAAAAAAAAAAATGGGAGCAAATGAAGTCACTTTATTTAGGAAATATTCAGAAATATAGGAAGGGTCAAACTGTCAATGAGGAGTCAAGTTTCATTTTGAAATTCCATCATAACCCCTTAATTCCATCTGATAGTTGCTCCAGTATAATGGAGTATTATAATTTCCAGCAGAGGGCATTACTATCGTTGACCCCAATTAACCCTGAGGCGGCTATTCAGGCCCAATTAGCGTCTATTCTTCAAATGGTAATCAATTAACAAGGCCCTGGTCAAAGGACATTTCGGAACAAAAAAAAATAATACAAGCCCAATTACTC
>NW_027113632.1:317454-320464 GCF_000696795.3 Halyomorpha halys | reverse complement strand
TCCTAACCCATTAATTCTTAATCTTTTATCCTTAACAATCCCTGATAATCCTCCGAGGCGTCTGAAAAGAAGATGGCCACAGGACCTTCTAATTTAAATTAATGTTTGAAGTACCACCAATGGGTGGTTCCTTCCCATGATTTTTAAGTGTATATGAAACATACTACATATTTACCTATTGTATTATTTTGTACAGTTGTAAATTACATTAAATAAATAATTAAAAAAAAATTAGTTTTAAATTAGTTAATGCAATTCTTAGTTCTTAAAAAAAAAATTGTTTTATTATTGAGTTGAGAAACATAATACAGTTGTATTATTGACTGATTGACGCACAAAACATATTATTTACCGTAAAGAAAAGAAATTTATATAAAGAAGTACTGTTACTTGACTAACGGTAATGCAAGGAGATGATCTGGTCAGAATCACGTTTGACCGCCAGAGTAAGAGTACAGGTTTGACTCACGGCTGCAGTAATGAAACAAATAATATTCTGTCACAACCGAAGGTCCTTATAGTTAGTTTTTGTTGTTGTTGTCTGGGGCTTAAGGGCGTAAAACCCTGAGGTCATCAACGCCCATGTTTCGTGCTTTATAATTCTATTTCACTTTATTTTTCGCTTTAAATAATTTCGAAAAAAAATTTAAATAATTACTTGTTTTAGTATTTATTCAAAAGGCCATTCCTTTTTAAGAAAAGTAAGACCATTTCCACGTTCTTCTGGTCATCATTCAGAGCATCCGATACACTCGGTCCCACTCCCAGTCTACTCAAGTTCGCAGAATAGAAATGACATTCTTCAAATATGCTTACTGATCAGATATCTATGAGTAAAACTTGTATGACCTATTCTCAATCTGGTAATAGCTACCTCCTCCCTGCGATAGGGGCGGTTTAATGTGGTCCATGGTTTAGTGGTTTTTTTAATAGTTTTTAATTTGCTTGGCGGGCTTTCATCCCACATGGATTGCCAACTAGATGATACCTCATTTTTCATTGGAAGACTTATTTCTTGGGGTGTCAGAATGGCCGCGCCCTGACCTGGAAGAGGAAGTGCTTGGTGTTTGGCTGCAATGTCCGCCAGTTCATTTCCAGTGATCCCCACGTGACCCGGCACCCATATAAAGAAAACAGTTTTTCCCAATTTTTCGAGCATGTTGGTATAATTATGATTTTTATGATCGCTGGGTGTTTTGGGTAAATGATCTTCATGGCTTTTAGTGAACTTACAGAGTCAGTAATGATAACTATGTTAGTATTCGTTACTGTCATGGAGAAGTGGAGTGCTGAGGCTATTGCATCTAATTCAGCTGTATACACTGCATAATTTATCCAGTTTTATTTTATGGGTTGAGTTATTTGTGATGAAAGAGGATGCTGTAGATTCGTCAGAATTTGATCCGCCAGTATATATAAAAAAAGGATCAGGAATATTTTGACAAAAACGTGAGAACCTAGTTCTATAATCAGTAATTGACGTACTACCTTATAGTTAGTAGCACAGTGCCTTACCACTGAATCACAATTATATTCGTGACAGAAGCGCCCTATGTGCCCGAGAAAACAAAAGCAGCCATTTATTTTCCTCCATCTCTATTATACTAGAAAATGAGTGAGTAGAAACACCCTTAATTGCCTCCAGGAACAGAGGAGGAGGGAGGAAAATTAGTAATGAAGAGAGGATAACCGAGCCGTGGAGTAAGTCCACATCTATCAATAATTACACCATCATCACCAGTATCATCAAATCCATAGAAGAATAATTCAAAATTAACTAACACACCTCTTGTTTAAGCCAACCCCTACTTCAACTGTAATTTATGCACTAGATTTTCAGTTAATTGTGTTTTATTTATCAATAGGGGTATTCATGATCTTTGGTTCAACAAATAGGTTAATACGTAATAAGTAGGGTAAATACGTGTTAAATAGGTAAATATTTCCTTCTTTTATCATGTTAAAACGATATAACATATAACATGGTTGAGTGTCTGTTACAAGGTCTGTTAAATGGATAATGACGTCACGCAACAAACTAGCTGAGCTCGTTACCATTTTATTTGTTGTCGTGTTAGGTTACTTTCTTGTAGTTTGTGTTTTGATTGTGTCAGTATTGTTTTGGATGTTTTTATAACTAACAAAGCAATGGATGACTATAATAATAATGTAATAACAGTTGTCAATTAGCCCATCTTGATTCTCTCCTCACAAGTCAGAAGATCAACATGGTACTCAGTAGCCAAACTTTTACATAACTTCAACTTTTTACTCAATTTAGGCATGATTTAATAAATTACTTAATAATAAATTAATAAAAACTTAGAAGTATACAATATCATGAAGTTTTGGAAGGATAGGTTATAAAACAAGTTGCTCAGAAAATCCGCTTGAAGTTCTTATGCATTAAACATGACTTTAAGTGATGCTATTCTGTACTTAAAACATTTAACATGGTAAAACATATCATATTCAACACAATAATGAATACCCCTATTTTTTTATACAGTCCACTACAATCAAACCAGCGATTCAAAAGTGAAGGAGTGCCTGGCATTAGATTGAAGGTGTACTTCATACACACATAAATTTTGAATTAATTTGTTTTTAGTTATATTAGTATCATTATCAGTTTAGTTTAATATAAAAGTATGTATGTGTTTTCTGAATAAGATTTGTTTTGCGTGAACAGACTATAATCCCTGTTTACAAATCTCTCTGTAATGGTGTATGTTCGGGATGTTTATATGGCAGGTGCTTTCAAGAACTTATCAGTCTACGGTATGCATTTGGACAGGCCACACTACAGATCCATACTCTCCTCCTATCAGGCCCAGGTACCTCTACTTTTCTTCAAGGCGCCTATCCACCAGAGCATATCTCCTAGTATTCAGCTGGAAACAGGTTAGAAAAAGATACAATTATATATATAAATAATTTTGTCCTCAGGACATATAAGATGTACATATATCAGTTTTTCTTCTTTATTTATTCTATAAGTACTGCGAAA
>NW_027113632.1:316257-316654 GCF_000696795.3 Halyomorpha halys | reverse complement strand
CAGTACAATAATTAATTTGGGTAATATCCCCCAATTTTTACTCCGGGGAATACCTAAATTAAACAGTTGCTGTTGGTAATTTATACCAGAATTTGGTTTAGAAGGTCTAATTCGTGCAGGTTAGAGCGTCCTGAGCTCCTTTCGTTTCGTGTAAATTAGTAGATTTTTATTAAAAGCGTTTAATACGTGCAGAGGAAATGAGATATGCAGTACTTGAAAATATTGATTGACCTTGTGTATAGATGAATGGAATATGGTCCGGGTGCGGTCAAAAAAACTCAAATAGTAGATTATTATACTACTTTATTGAGCCAACGTTTCGCCCCACGTTGTAGGGCTAAAAAAGATACAAACACTATAGTTACAAAAAGGAAAAAAGAAAAAACATAAGTGTAAA
>NW_027113632.1:313925-316093 GCF_000696795.3 Halyomorpha halys | reverse complement strand
TTCCTCAAGTTTATTTTTATTTTTTAATTATTACTATTTCCAACCTACAAATATTGTTTACATGGCAGTAGGAAAGGCTTTTATTGGCGCTCAACGCAGGAAACTGTCGTAATTTGATCATTCTTTCCAGTATATGAAAAGTGAAATATGATTATGAATTTAACAATGTCATAAATGTTACCATATTACGTCAAATTGTTCCCCTTAAGAAAGGGGCCTCTATGACACTCAATACCTCTACCACTAACTCTCCTGACCCGAATCCACTAGGCCGAGCCCCCATTTCTTCAACTGTTATTGAACCCCGACCTCATGAGCCCTCTTACATCACTTAGGCCTTTGTAATTGCGAGTGTACTATCTCTACGATAAATCTATCTTAGCTATTGCAGAATCCACTCCCGTAACCGACGATTATCTATATATTGCCCAACAGCGTACGGAACGAAATATTTGAAACCAGTGAGATTGCAAGCCGGTTATGGGATGATGGTAAGCATCGAGGATTGTTAAGGAGCATGTCGTCACATGAATCGTTTTGTCCTTTTTCCGCAGAAGCCTTTTTTATTTATTTATTTTTTTTTTTTTGATCCACTGATTATTATATTAATTTTTTTTTAATTATTTATTATTTATTTAATGTAATTTACAACTGTATAAATAATACAATAGGTAAATATGTAGTATGTTTCATATACACTTGAAAATCTTGGGAAGGAACCACCCATTGGTGCTACTTCAAGCATTAATTTAAATTAGAAGGTCCCGTGGCCATCTTCATTTCAGACTCCTCGAGAGGATTATCAGGGATTGTTCAGAATGAGAGATTAAGAATTAATGGGCTAGGATAAGTAAGGAGTTTGGAATGAAAGGACGCATATCTGGTTTGGGCCAAATATTCAACGAATGGGGTGTTAAGGTCTTTGTGGATGAGTTTATTTGTAACGTAATAAGGAGCATCAAGGATTTTACGTAGGATTTTGGAGTGTAAAGATTGGATGCGGGAGGAATTTGATGGTTTGGTAAAACCCCAGAACACAATTCCATATGTCCAAATTAGTCTGATTATTGTAGTGTATACTAATTTTTTGTAGTGAATGGGAAGTTTAGAGCGCTTGTGAAGTAAGTGTTGTAGCAATCGAAATCTTGTCGTATCAGTCTTGTGTGTGGATTCCAAATAAGTCTCTTGTCAAGTTAAAAATATAAAGGTAATTTCATATTTTTGTTAAAATTATATAAAAATAAAATTTCGTGGTGTTTTTATTTTTATATAATTTTATCTATCAACTATCTACACCTCATTATTAGTGTCATATTCTGACCGCACCACCAACCATCTTCTCCTCATACATTGATTATTTATCTTATTAAATTAGTGTAAGTAAAAAAAAAAAAAAAAAACCAAAAGTAGCTGTTGTCAATGTATACCAAATTTGTTTTAGGTCAAATTCGTTCAGTTTTTATTGTTCTAAGCTGCTTTTAGGTTTCGCGTTAATTAATAGTGTGAATTTATTTTGTCATTTCATGAAACTACTACTCCTATAACTTTTATGAACTTATTCATAACATATTAAACTAGGTTTTATGAAAATAGACATCTGCAAGTTTTATGATTCTTTAGACATAGATTTCTCAAAATAAATTCACTGACTAATGATTTTTTAATGCATTCTTTATAAAATGTTGCAATTGAAAAACTAAAGATTGTGTTTTATTGGTTTTTGTAGTGTCGTTGGTAGTTTTAACGATATGGACTTACGAGAGAAAATTTGAATAAGCCGTCCTTAATTATTACTCCTAACTATACTTGGCAGACTCTTCAATTTTCACTAGTAATTGTACATAGTTTTCATTATAGTAATCAATTATAGTAATCAATTATAGTAATCAAAACTTGGGGTGAAATAACTGACTTTTCTCTTCTTGGGATCTTGTACTATAATGCATCCTATGGAGTCACAAAATTAAAGAGAAACGTTTTCATGTCAAATGTCAAATATATTATCTTAGGTCAACTATCGTCTCATCAAAATAAATAATCATTTACTCTTATTATAAAAAAAAAAGATTATATACCATTCGATTTGTTTTGTTTTTTTTAATAATAGTTGCTGTTTAAGTAAGGCCCCCCCTCACTTCTGAAAGGAAATTCATGATGCCATCTAGTGG
>NW_027113632.1:312187-313875 GCF_000696795.3 Halyomorpha halys | reverse complement strand
ATAAATCTCGAGGCCATCTTCTTTCCACACGCCTCGGAGGATTGTCCGGAATAAGAAAGGAAGCAAGGTTAGAAATTAATGGGTGTGAGTGGTTAGGGAGTTTATAATGGAAGGATTGATATCTGGTTCGGGATAGATCGGTTACATATGGAACATTAAGGTCTTTATGGATGATTTTGTTTGTGACAAAGTAAGGAGCATTAAGGATTTTACGAAGATTTTTGGATTTAGTGGAGCCCCAAAGCTCAACTCCTTATGTCCAGATAGGTGGGTCTTATTACTGCCATGTAAATCAGACTTTTGTTTCAAATATTTATAATAAAATTTAACTTTCCCTTTGGGAGTTTGGGGTTATTTTGTTTAAAATTTAATAATTATCTTTTGTATTTATTAGTAAATTATATATTCCAAGTTTCTGCATAAAGGAATTTAACCTTTCTTTTGTTAATAATATTGCTATTTATTAGTTTTGATATAATTAATAGAACCGAACTGCATCTGAAACATATTTTTAAAAAAAATTCCATTTTAATATACATATTTTCTAAGTCAATTGTTCAGTTGACAATTATGTAAGATACATTGTTAGAACATCAGTGGTATTCATTATGTTTTATTGAATGTAAAATGTTTTACTATGTTAAATGTAATAAGTAAAGGATTGTGAGCAGCCCTATTGAAAGTCATGTTAAATGCATAAGAGATACTAGCGGATTTTCCGAGCAACTTGTTTTATAACCTTTCATTCCAAAACTTCATGTTATTGTTTACTTCTAAGTTTTGATTAATATAATTTATTATAACATGCCTAAATTGAGTGAAAAGTGGAAGTTGTGTGAAGGTTTGGCTACCGAGTGCCTTGTTGATCTTCTAACTTGTGAGGAAGAGAATGAAGATGAGCTAATTGACAACTGTCATTACATTATTATTATTGTCATCCATTGCTTTATTAGATTTAAAAACATCCAAAACAATATTAACATAATCCAAACACAAACTACGAGCAAGTAACCTAATACGACGAGCTCAGCTGGTCTATTGCGTGACGTCATTCTCCGTTTAACAGACCTAGTAACAGACTCTCAACCATGTTACATGTTATATAGTTTTAACATGGTAAAAGAAGGAAATATTTCTGCATTTAACATAAGTTTTTTTATTTAATTTGTTAAACTAAATATCATGCATACCCCTTATCATTGGATTCATATTCGATACTTCTATTTTTACCATTGGAAATTTCAAATTTTTCCTTTAGGTTATAATTTAGTATTATTTAATGTTGATATTTATCCAAACATTTCCTTTCATTTTGATTTATCAAAATATATATATTTCGAATATTTTATTGTAGAAAGATTGTCCTGATGGCAGTCAATAAAGGTGTCAAAATAGTAAAAAAAAAAATCTACTCATTGTTAACCAACGTTTATGACCTAAATGAAAACACGATACAAACATAGTAAGAATTGATAAAACATTAAAATAAATATACATAGAAAATAAGGAAATATGTAAACAAAAATTGTTTTTGTTTTGTTCACAAAATATATAAAAGAAATAATAATAACAATTAAGAAATAATACATATAGGAGGACTAGAAACTAGTTACTAATAAATACAACCAGGGCCCTGTTTCATAATGATAGCTAATAGTATTACTTCAAAATACAATTGTAGAAACAAC
>NW_027113632.1:308312-312137 GCF_000696795.3 Halyomorpha halys | reverse complement strand
GAGGACTAGAAACTAGTTACTAATAAATACAACCAGGGCCCTGTTTCATAATGATAGCTAATAGTATTACTTCAAAATACAATTGTAGAAACAACGTGTTAATTACAATAATAATTATTTTTTTCATGATAGTGATGACTATTAGTGATATTACAGGAATTATAAATTACTAAAGTACAAGTTACTGTAGTACGAGTCTGTGTAATTGAATTAAGATAAATCTACAACACTAATAGTATTAGTTTATTATGAAACAGGGCCCAGGTGTGATGGATTTTCTGCCCTAACGAAACCCTGCAAAGTGGGACGAAACATTAATAAACAATAAACAGCTTTCTTTTACTATTTTAATACCTTTATTGATTATATTGTTACTAACATAAAAATACATCAAGTAAATTTATTGTTAGATTACAATAGTATGATACAGACATGTAAAGAAACTATCCATTGGAAGCATTCTAATATCATTTCTACATTAAAGTGTCTCTAGGCCATCTTCTTTCCAGGCGCCTCGGAAGATTGTCAGGAATAGAAGAGGAAGCAAGGTTAGAAACTAGTGAATTTGGGTGATTAGGTAGTTTATAATAAACGGATTGATATCTGGTATATTAAATAATAGGGAAGTGATAAGTTGATAGTAAAATACCAGAATTGTGTAGATAGAAATTATTAATAAATGTCATTGAGACAACTGGGTTTAAATGTAATTTTGTTAATTGACTTGAACATAATGGCCTGCAGATTTTAATAAATCAATGTGAGGCAGTGATACTAAAATTAACATTGTCCTTGATGATGGTCCGATAGCCCGAAACGTCAGATATCGGTGATATGTATTAATAAAGAAGGTTGAGACTATTTGGATATCTTTTGTAAATATTAATAAAACTAACAGTCTCGATATAGTAAAAATACGTAAAAATTATGTATTTTTAATGATGGAAAGAAATGATTTTTTTTTTTTTTTTCACTGATACCGAATTTCTGTTGTTTTTTTTAACTTCACCCATTTCTCAGTTTCATTTTTTTTGACTCTTGTGTACTCAACATTCAAACCTACTTCCTATCAAAATGATGCTACAGGCAGAGTAGCCTATTCAACTAGCATTGACGTAAATTAAGGATAAAGACATTTAAGTAAGTGTTACAATCGGCTGACTAATGACAATCACCCCAATTGACTAAACTATTTGTAGAAAACACATACCAAAGCAAAACAGAATACGAAGAGCATTAGAAAATGAACTGGAAACTATCCACGATTTCTCGTTTATTTTCTACAAAAAGAAAGTTTTTCGAGGTATATATGTCCAAGGCATCACACGGGGGTTTGAACGGTGGCCTACAAACTCCTCCATCAGTTATTCCTTCCTGAGCAAACAACGTAGCAAGACATGTTCGGAATTTAAAGGGAAGGAGAGACCCGCCCTCTGTCAAGGGGAAAGCACAACAATCAGGCGACGAAAACAGTAGGCCCTTGTAAAGGCATCCAGTCCTAACCGGCCGACATGGTTCATCCGATTCGAAATTTTTTTTTTTTAATTTATTTATTTATTGTTCTTTGTAACTGTACATTCATTAAATATATCTAGTAAATTTGATTTTAGATTAGAATAGAGTGATACAGGCGTGTAGAGAAACTAACCATTGGTAGCACTTCAATGAGGTTTTTACATTACCAGGTCTCATGACCATCTTCTTTTCAGACGCCTCGGATGATTGTCAGGATTGGCAGAGGGAGCAAGATTAGAAACTAATGGGTTTGGATGGTTAGGGAGTTTATAATGGAAGGTATCAGGTTCAGGCTAGATCAGTTACATATGGAACATTAAGGTCTTTATGTATGATTTTATTTGTGACAAAGTAAGGAGCATTGAGGATTTTACGAAGGATTTTAGATTTTAAGGATTGAATACGAGAGGAATTTGAAACTTTAATGGAGCTCCAAAGCTTTAGCAAGATTAGACCGTTTGCCTAGTAAGTGCTGTAATAGTCGAAATTAACGTGCAGTTTCCTGTCTTTTCAGTTCTGTGTGATGTTTGATGTGATTCCAGGTTGATTGTTTGTCCAGATGTAGTCCTTGTCCATAACTGATATGAATTTAAATCCCTTTATTACGGAACCTCCTAATTTCGGACGCGGAACCAAATTTTATTCCTCATAAGAACTTTTCACTCTTCTCTAACGGACAATAGTCAAAAAATATGAATGTTCAAACTCACGATTCGAAAATGTTTGGTTATATATTTATGATTGAAATATTGAAAAATATTATTAAAATTTCAATCATAAATATATTAATATCCATTAAGCTCTATTATATTTACAAAAAATTATAAAAACATAATTGGAGAAGATGCTCGGGAGTTGTGGTCAACAAAAAGAACATAAATAAACACAAAAGCATTCATTCATGGCGACGTTTCGACCTAAGTTTCAGGTCTACATCATGGAGCTTGTAGCAAGAAGTCCTAGCTAAAACTGATGTAATGTCTCCATTGCAACCAAATAAATAACCATGGTAACAATGAACACTTTATATTTTAAATTACATAAGTCGAACAGATCCGCTACCTTGGACTACATCTGGACAAACGACTTACCTGGAATCCTCACACAAGACTGAAAATACAGGAAACTGCACGTCGATTTCTACTATTACAGCACTTACTAGACAAACGGTCTAAACATCCAATTCATTACAAAAGACTGATCTACATGACTGTAATAAGGCCGATCTGGACATACGGATTTGAGCTTTGGGGCTCCACTAAACCTTCGAATTCCTCTCGTATCCAATCATTGCAATCCAAAATCCTTCGTACAACCCTAAATGCTTCCTTGTAAAGATCCTAATGTTCCATTTGTAACCGATCTAACCCGAACCAGATAACATTCCTTTCATTACCTAACCACTCAAACCCCATAGTTTCTAACCTTGCTTCCTCTTCCATTCCTGAGAATCCTCCGGAGCGCCTGAAAAGAAGATGGCCACGAGACCTCGTAATGTAAAAACTTCATTAGAGTGCTACTAATGTAGTTTCTCTACACGCCTTTAACACACCATTTTAACTGAGATAAAATTTACTAAATGTATTAAAATGATATATAATAATAACCGCACCTCCGACCATCTTCTCCAATCCATTATTATAATGTTCAGTTGTAAATATCAATAAATAATTTTTTTTTAAATATATATATATTTTTTTTAACGTAAAAACCATAAAATATGTACATATTTATTGTCTTTATTCCGTTAAAAAAAAAATTATAATAATAATTAGAATACATTATATGATAATAGAAACATTTCTATAAAATTGTCAAAGTCGGAAAAAATATATAAATGAATCCTAGAAACGATAATTGATACGAGGTGTAATTAGAATTTTCCTTTTTTTTTTTTTAAATATAATAGTATCTGGTCCACAGGACGGCCGAGAAAGGACATGGTGCTACTCAATGAACATTTAATCTAATTTTGAAATATTTTCCAGGGGGACCCCTCTAATTATGTAAATATTTATTCATTTTAATTGGACGGGTTGATATAAAAATAAATTGTTTTCAATAACACATTGCTGATTTTCAACTTAAATATATCAATTTTTAACTACATGTTTTCAAGTATACAATGAATTCCAATATAACAAAATCCTTTGAAGTAAGTAATCATGCTGGTGTAAAAACTTGTATAATGGAGCTAAAAAAAAAAAACATACGAATTCCCTCCTTAGCTTATCCATACCATTCATAGCTACTCAACAGGCAATGTTATAAAATTAACTATTAAGAGAAAAAAACATGAAATTTAAAAAA
>NW_027113632.1:304088-308262 GCF_000696795.3 Halyomorpha halys | reverse complement strand
AAAAAAAAAGTTTGATATTGTTTTTTAAAAATGAAAACCATAAAATATGTACATATTTACTGTCTGAAAAAAAAAATCCTTATTCAGTCCAAAAAATAAAATTATAATAATAAATATAAAAACGAAAACATTAAATTAAAAACATTTCTATACGATTTTCAAAGTTGGAAAAATATATATAATTGAATCCTAGAAGCGATAATTGATATGAGGTGTTATTAGAATTTTCTCTTTTTTTTTTTTTAATAGTATCTGAAGCAGTATCTGTAAACCGGTGGTCCGCGGACCACAGGTGGCCGAGAGAGGTCTCAATGAAGTTTTAAGTTAAACATAATAATAAACATTTTAATCTAATTTTGAAATATTTCCAGAGAGGACTGGATCTAATTATTTAAATGTTTAGCTGATCATTAGACTGGTTGATATAAAAATAAATTGTTTTCAATAACACATTACTGATTTTCAACCTAAATATATCAACTTTTAACTACATGTTTTCGAGTATACAATGAATTCAAATATAACAAAATTTCTTCTAAAATTATCACAGCAAGGTAAATCCATTATTTTCATATGGGCTCCAAGCCACATTGGCATTGTTGGTAACGAGCTCGCGGACTAAGCTGCCAGAGAGGCACACAAAACTATGTAATTATATTATTATAATTTAAATTTCCATATATTTTTCATAATTTTTAACACACTATAGTTTATTTTTATTTCACGTATCTCCATCTTACACTGTTACTTAATTTTAGTTATTCGGGGTTTCATCAGGGCTAAAAAGAATACATTTTAGCCCTGATGAAACCCCGCAAAGTGGGGCGAAACGTTGGTTCTTTATAGTTTATTTTCTACTTGAGTTATTTTGACCGTGCAAGGACTAACTTATTAGGATATTAACTGCTTTTGTAAACATTTTGATTTTGCGGTCTGTGGAGAAAGAATATACAGATGAAAAACAAAACAAAATGGCACCAGGCCCATTCGTTGAAAGCATTCTATCCTTATCCGAAACACATCGGGACCAAGGCGTCACTGGGAGAGCAAAACAAAAACGAAAGCTCTCACATTGGTATGAGGCTTCAGTCTGCTTCTAAACGAGATTATTGTAATACAGAGGAAATATAGTACAAAATGTTAAATAAGTTTCATACCTTTTTTGTTTCGTACCTCTTTTGTTATAAAACATATCTTGCTATATTACTCTAAAATATTTTAATGTAGTGTAAGATGATAAAATAACATGAAATGTAAAAAAAAAAAACTATGGTGTGGTAAAAATAGTATAAAATAGGGGTATTCATGATGTTGTGTTAAATGTTTTGCCATGTTAAATGTTATAACTTTAGGATTGTGAGCAGCCCTATTTGATGTCATGTTAAACGTTAAATGCATAAGAGCCCCTAGCGGATTTTCTCAGCAACTTGTTTTATAAGCCTTTATGTTTATAACCTTTCCTTCCAGAGCCTCATTTCATTGTTTGCTTCGAATTTGATTTAAATTTCAGTTTGGATTTAAACAATTTATTACAACATGCCTAGACTGAGTGAAAAGTGGAATTTGTGTGAAAGTTTAGCTTGTGAGTGTCTTATTGATCTTCAAACTTATGGGGAAGAGAATGAAGATGAGCTAATTGACAACTGTATTGAAAGTTTTTGAGTTTAGGTTGTTACTAATTTTCAATATTTTATTGTGCATGTTTTAATAAAATTATTATTTTCTAAGAAAAATGATATCCAATAAAAGTTGTTATTATGTCTATAACCCACTTTTTTAGTATTTATTGTATTAATGAACCCATAATCCTCCTGTCTTCAAACCTTATGTATTGTTTGAGAATAAAATCACTTATTTTGAGTAATTTCTTTGAAAAATTTTCTAACAAGCATATATAGCATGTTACATGTCAGGTAAAAGTTAATTTAAATAGCTACAAAATGTCACTTCTTCCATGAAAAAAAAATCTAGCCATTAGCAATTTAGAAAACTATAGAGCTATAATTTCAAAACTGGTGAACATAATTTTATAAAACTTGGATATTCCTCTTAGGTGCCAGTAACCTTTATGGAGACTACTTTGGTGTCAAATTTTATTAGATTATGAGATAATGAGGTAAAAAAGTATTTGAAATGTGTTGATTTGACATGAAATCAATCATGAACAAAAATAAAAAGCTTACATCTATTTGAGGGAGAGAGGGGCTGCTGAGGTCTTAAATGATTTCCACTTTTTATAAAGTATAATTGTTCTATTTATTTAATGATACATAAATAATAATACATACATAAGTAAGAATACATGCATAATTATAAATATTTTTAAGTTCAATTATTTTGTCAATCGGACTTCTTTAAAAGCTCTACTTTTAATTTTTTTAATCCAAATTTTTTTTGTATTTTGATTTTGCTCCAACGCGAGTTTGATGAGCTCATCCGCAATCCTTTCCTTTTCAAATTCAATACGCCACCTATCCAACACAAGGCGGTCTGCTAATACCTCTTCTGTTTTTTTTCTCCGTTGTATTATTAAAATTATCCATTGTGATTTAATAACAGGGGTATGGAATAATAACTAGCACAAACACGAAAGAACTAACCTGACACAACAAACAAAAATGGTGGCGAGCTCAACTGGTCTATTGTGTGACGTCATTCTCCATTTAACAGACCAAGTAACAGACTCTCAGCCATGTTACATTTTATTTCGTTTTACCACGGCAAAAGAAAGCAATTTTTTCCCATTTAACACGCTTTAACAAGTTAAACTAAACATCATGAATACCCCTGCTGAGAAAAATATCGGAGATAGCACAGACCCCTGGGGTACTCCGTTGGTGAGTGGGGCCTCTCCGGATACTACTTCGCCGACTCGAACCCTTAATGAGCGGTGCTGCAGGGATGATCTCAATAGAGTGTATAGCTGTTCTTGGAATTTGTCGTCTATAGCTTATTTTATTTTATTTTTTTCCAAAGCACCTATTTGAAATGAAGTTATGTGTTTAACAGTGTCTCGGTACTGGGCTTTTGTTTTTATCTGAAACGTTACATTTTAAAACATGAATGTAGTGAGTGAGCATTGACTTTATTAGTTTATCTGTGTGATATTTAATGGTGTTGGGGCATACCACTATAAGGAGTTAATGATCTTAAAGAACTAGGTCTATATCTACGACTATTTACAATATTCACAGATTGTTCAAGCGGCTATAATGCTGGCTGTTGCCACCGCACTGGTGGTAGGGATGCGACATCGATGTTTTATAATCATCGATGTTTTTGAACAACCATTTCAGTAACTCAAGGTCTGTTCCAACGACGACGTATAGTCCGGCCAGTCGGAAGTGGTTTTTGCAAAAAAGAATGCAACATTGATAAAAACACATCGATGTTTTCAAATATCAATGTTCAATATCAAAATAATGTTGCTTACAATACATCACCCAGAATACATCAATGTTTTTAAACTACTATTTCAGAAACATCAGGTCTGTTCCAACGATACCGCATTCTACGGCCTGTAAAAAGTGCTTTTTGAAACAAGTATCCGACAACGATTAAAAAAACATCGATGTTTTAAAATATCGTTGCTTACAATACATTACCCAAAATATATCGATGTTTTGAACAACTGTTTCAGAAACAAGGGGTCTGTTCCAACGAAACACAACTGTTTTAGTATTGAACATCGATGATCTAAAACATCGATGTTTTTTTATCGTTGTCGCATCTCTAACTGGTGGGGGTTGCAATGTTTGGAATAGTGGGTTGGGCTGATGTTTCAACGAGTCCAGGACTTTAATATGCCTCCTCCTGATGAAGTCCGGGACCGTGGGACAACCAATAATTTGTGAAGAGTCGGCGGTTTCTTCTTCTTCCATACTGTAGTCCGTACAATCTTCCACAGTATGGAATTTTGAAGGTGGCGCTGTGTACCATAATTGAGGTTGATGAACAAGGGAGCACCATATAGGAACGCAGTATGCTCTTGTATACTTGATTTTTTAACCGGAGGGAAAGGGCCGATGATGTTAGAAGATGGTGTAGGCAATAGGATTTCCTTCTGACTGTTTTTGTTTTTTGATTTAAATGGGTACGAAACTTTAGATATCGATCCAGTTTTATACCCAAATAGATTATGGCATTGGATGGAGACATTAGGGGTATTCATGAT
>NW_027113632.1:299016-303503 GCF_000696795.3 Halyomorpha halys | reverse complement strand
TTATAACATTTAACATGGTAAAACATTTAACATTAAACACAACATCATGAATACCCCTAATATAGAGTTTGCCACTTGGAGTTTTGCTATTTTTTGCTTGGTGTGTAGTGTTTGCAGTCCGTTTATAAATTAATTATTGAACTTAGGACATGCATATTCGTAACCAACGAGGAAAAACAATGGAAAAAAAGAGAACGCATTGTGGAAATCCTTATTTTGTGGAAGTATTAACCTAGAATTAATAAGCTATCTCCAATTACGGAGCTGTAAAAGCTAACATACTAAGCAAGTGAAACTACGTTGTATTATTGTAACTAAAACACGTTTGATTAACTTTACTATTGGTTAAACAGACCGAAGTATATAGTTAATATAATATAGTGTATAGTTAAAGTAATGGACCATAAAGCAGATGGATGAACCGAACCGTGTGTGCTCACGGCAGGTTGGTTCCAGTTCAGTGACCGGGTGAGTAGAAATGGTTATTACTTACGGTCACGGATCGTAATGCATTGTTACTTAATTAGCAATCGTTACAATGTAATCAATTGCGCGCATATGCTCCGATAATAACGAGGGGGAGGAAATGTTCACGTTAGGTTAAAATCAAGTCAGAAAATAAAAAAATTAATAAGATTATTTTGTAATGAGTAGCTTATTTGAAAATAATTGCCTAAATACGATTCTCCGATAAATATGCAATTACTCTAAATGTCGGTCCACACAAATATACTTTGGACCCACAGAAGCTTTGTCCAGCTTGTGATGGAACGGCCCTGGAGGATTGTTTCCATTTTTTGACAAACTCCCCCGCGTATCATGAAAACCAAATCCAATACATGCCAGAACTAAACTATATTAAGCAAAACCAGTTGTATGAATCTTTTTATATACGCAACCCAATGTCTTATACTTTTTTTAAAAATTTATTTATTTATATTTACAACTGTATATAAAATACAACAAGCAAATTTGAAGTAAGATCATACTGATATGATACAGCATACAGGAAAACTACCCAGTACTAGAACTCTAAAAACATTTTACAATATAAGGTCACGAGGCCATCTTCTTTTCAGGCACTTTGGTTAGGGAGTTTATAATGGAAGGAATGATATCGCGTTCGGGCTAGATCGGTTACATAAGGAACATTTTGGTCTTTATAGATGGTTTTATTAGTAACAAAACATGGAGCATTGAGGATTTTACGAAGGATTTCGGATTGCAAGGATTGGGCACGAGAGAAATTCGAATCCTTATACTTAGAGCAGGATACTTATCTTCACAATGTATTCAAATGTATATCATTTTGTTTCTTTTATTTTATTAAGTAAGTAACGCCATTTTTGTTCTGTTTTTTCACACTGACTAATGTAGTTTACCCCAGTTTAGGTTTACTGCCTGTCATAAGCTTATGTATATGATTTTCAATTCACCAATTGGGGATTATGTTTTATTATTAGTTTTTTTTTCTATTTTTATACAATATCGGGCCTTACATGGTTGATATAACTTATATTATATATATTTTTTAACAGTTGATTATGAGGGGGTATAGTCATACAAATGACACTCCTAACTATATACAATGTTCTTATTAAACGAAAAAAATAATAATAAAATACTTGAAGAAGTTTGTCGGGGGGTGCGGTCAGCAAAGAACAACATAAATAAACAAAACCATATTTATTTATTTTATGCCAAATAAATATGGTTTTGTTTATTTATGTTGTTCTTTGCTGACCGCACCCCCCGACAAACTTCTTCAAGCATTAATCTACGGTCAACTATCTACACCTCATTAATAATAAAATAAATAGATAAGAATAATGTTTCTTAATAAAAGAGGAAAGTAAAATTAATAACAAAAAATAATGATATTGGTACATTTAAATAAAACAAACAATTGCCTTCTAATAGTAAAAAGAAACAAGGTAATTTGAAAAAGGGAAGAGAGAAGAAAAGAGAAAAAAAAAATAATAATAAGTAAATAGAGGTAGTGTGACTATGAATTAATTTTATATTTATCAAAAATTTATAAAAGAATGTCCTGCAGCAGCCTGGACTTCAGTCTTCAGGTTGAGGTTGGGTTTCCCAGGTTGTAGGTCACTGCTCCTTTAACTGTCGGCAACTAGGAGTGGAACTTCACCATTTTTTGATATAATCCTCTATTGAATTATTAGTTTATATAATAATAAAATAGTTTGTTGATTGTTTTATTATTATTACAGTGATTGTTAAATTATATACTTTGTACGGGGGTTGCCCCATATACAAATAAGTAAATTATTATTATTAAGTAAATAGTTGACCGATTATAAACGAGGAGAAGATACTCTGCAAGATGAGGAGCTCTGTAAAGTGGGGCAAAACAATAAATTGTTTTTTTTACTCTAATGGTAACTTGACCGCCACAAGATTTAACTTCATACGATATTTATTATTGTTTCGAAAGTTCTCCATATTCTTCTAGATGTTAAAGTTGTTAAACAAACATTATATGCAAACCCTAGGTGCATAGACCTAATTCTTTACGAAGAAGGATAATTAAAAATTGAGACAATAAGACAATAAATTTCAGTATTGTCAGAATAACCTTTTTGTTTAAAATTATTTAATTTACACATATATGGAATTCTAATAATGTTTTATTTATAAAAAGCTGTGATATATAGTTTGTTGTTTGAAAGCTGAAAAATAACAAACGTCATACATATAGCATATTTGTTTTATATAACTTCGGTGAACTTAATGAAAGTGAATAAAATGCAACAGTCACTATCAAGGAGCCTAAAACAAGCAGGTAGCTGTCAATATTGAGACAGGTACTGTCAAGCATTAAGCAAAACCTAATTATACAGTACTACCATGATAATAAATGACATTGTATACACAATTGTCTGGGACAATTAAATGTAAATAAGCCTCTTAGAGATTAGTTATAAAATAATCCATTCTTTATATAACTAATAATCCCTCCTAAGGGAGGTAAGAGTCTTAATATACAATTTAGAAAATGTATACTTTTCTTTGGTAAAAATGTTTACAGTAATTTAATTTTTTTAAATTTATTTATTTAATGTAATTTACAACTGTATAAATAATAAATACAAGTAAATATGTGGACTGTTGCATTTACACATGATAATCTTAGGAAGGAACCACCCGTTGGTTACTTCAAGCGTTAATTTAAATTGAAAGGTCCCATAGCCATCTTCTTTTCAGACGCCTCGGAGGATTATCAGGGATTGTTAAGGATGAGAGATTAAGAACTAATGGGTTAGGATGGATAAGGAGTTTGGAATGAAAAGACGCATATCCGTTTTGGGCCAAATCGGCAACGAATGGGATGTTAAGGTCTTTCTTGATGAATTTATTTGTAATCTGATAAGTATCATAAAGGATTTTGGAATGTAAGGATTGGATGCGGGAGGAATTTTATGGTTTAGTAGAGCCCCAGAGCTCGATTCCATATGTCCAAATTGGTCTGATTATCGTAGTGTATAATAATTTTTTGTAGTGAATGAAAAGTTTAGAGCGTTTGTCAAGAAGGTTTTGTAGCAATCGAAATCTAAGAGAGTATTTAGAAAGGATACAGTAAGACAGGAGGGTAGAGGTTTACCACGGAGAGTTTTTCTATTTAACACAATTAAATATGTTAAACTAAAGATCATGAATACCACTAGTATTTTATCCATCCCATATTAATTCTTTTATTTATTTCATACATCAGTTATATCAATAAATAACTAAAGGAGAGCAATAGGCGGGAGGATAACATCTCTTGATCTCCATTGACTTTGCATTTCCCTCTGTTTTCCAACAATACATTTTTTTTCCATGAGATGTGAGAACGTAGAAGGTAAATGTTAGTTTTCCCATAGCCGATGAATCGCTGCTTATTACAGAAGATGAGAAAGCGGGGCCCAGACAGTCCCTCCCATTTTTTTCCTCCTAGGAGGGAGATAACCCGAGGCCCTTAAACAAGACATACCCAGGTTCCCAGGAGGAACAAAAAACCCAGAGCGTAGCCATTATCCGTACCCTTCCGAGAACCCCAGCGATCCCTATCGGGGGGGGGGGGGGCCCTATGCCGCGGCGGCCTCAGGTACCTCTGAGGGCGCCCGCAGATTTATTTTCCTGACTAACCGCCTGTCACAGGAAGTGGACCTGTTTGCTACGTAACAAAGGTACGAGGAGCCGGGAGCTGATATTCTGGGAACTCCGTGGTGGACATCCCCAAAAAAATAAAATAAAATGCTTCCTTTAAGGAGCTTCAACACCCGGGGCGTTTTAGGGATTCATTATACACGGCTATGAGGGCACTAAGTCGACGTAAAAAAATAGTAAGATAAAGATAATAAGAAGGGGGGATTTTTTATGCGATAAAAATTCAAAATATCTATATAGATATATAATAAAAACGTAGAACTAATTAATTATTAATTATGAGAGATAGTTGACCGTGGATGATAAATGAGGAGAAG
>NW_027113632.1:298395-298653 GCF_000696795.3 Halyomorpha halys | reverse complement strand
TATATAAATAGTAGAACTAATTAATATAACATATTTTTTACATTGTATTTCATTTAATAAAATTTATCTATTTATTTTAAATATTACTATTTGATTTGCTTTAACTAAAAAAATATTAATAAAATTATAAATTTATTAATAAACCTGGCGGTCGAATGTTATTCTGAACGAATCACCTCCTTACGCAACAGTTAGTCTAGTAACAATAGGTGTATTCATGATCTTTGGTTTAACATGTTAAAGCGTGTTAAATGGAAA
>NW_027113632.1:284947-297710 GCF_000696795.3 Halyomorpha halys | reverse complement strand
TTATAACATTTAACATGGTAAAACATTTAACATTTAACACAACATCATGAATACCCCTAGTACATTCACATTATAACACACTTGACGCTTCCAAGGTTGCAGCACAGATTTATTATTATATGTATTCAATTTCATATGACGTCAATAATCTATATATAATATAAATACCTCTATTAATATAACCTAAAATATTAAGGGAATGTTCTTCATGACGTGTCCGTTGTTGAGGAGTCAGTAATGATGAGAGATAAAATTAATTGAACTATCAATTAAAAAAAAATTAAATCATATCATTTTCACCTATATAATGTATTAAAAAATTATTAATAAGTATCAAGATTATTTTCCGGATTGTATAGTCTATTATTAACTAAAATGTGCAGTAGTTTTCTTTATTTGACAACGTTTTACCCCACGGAGTTCGTATTTGATATTCAGTTTTATAGTATTTAAATTTTTTTATTTTCTGTTGCTATTAATTTTTTTTGTAATTTAGTTAAAACTTTTATTTATTTAATGTGATTTACAACTGTACAAATAATAAATACAATAAGTAAATATTTTGTATGTTTCATTTTCACTTGAAAAGGGATCACCCATTGGTTTAAATTTAAATTAGAAGGTCCCGTAGCCATCATATTTTCAGACGTCTCGGAGGATTATCTGGAATTGTTAAGGATGAGAGATAAGGAATTAATGGGTTAGGATGGGTAAGGAGTTTGGAGTGAAAATAGGCATATCTGTTTTGGGACAAATCTGCAACGAAGGATATTACGTAGGATTTTGGATTGTAAGGATTGGATGCGGGAGGAATTTGATGGTTTGGTGGAGCCCCAGAACTCAATTCCATATGTCCAAATTGGTCTGGTATCATAGTATATAATAATTTTTTGTAGTGAATGGGAAGTTTAGAGCGTTTGTCAAGTAAGTGTTGTAGCAATCGGAATCTACGAGCACTTTCTTATCGTTTCAGTCTTGTGTGTGGATTCCAAGTAAGTCTCTTATTAAGATGGAGTCCTAAGTATCGAATCTGTTCAACAGGCGTTAGTGGAGTATTTAGAAAGGATACTGTAGGACAGGAGGGTAGAGATTTACGACGGAGAGCAAAGGTGATCTGGTGGGATTTGTCAGGATTTATTTTGATAAATAAGTGATATTTGATAATTTGTGACTGTAGTGTTTGTATAATTAATAATAAATAAATCAAAAATAATATATTAAACAATATATATTAAAATCGCAGAGGAGTTATTATTTAGAAAGAAGGTGATGTGCTTTTAAAAATTCAAACACTGATGTAATTTTAGCTTCCTCATCTGTGAGAACTTCTGATAAATTTGGGGTCAGTCCTATCCTGTTTATTGTTGGCAAATAGTGAGTACATTCTTCATAAATATGTCTAATCTTGAGAATGGACTGACAGTATTTGCACGTTGGAGGTGGCTGTTTTCTGATCAGGTGCGTGAGGAGAGTATGACCTATTCTCAAGCGAGTTAGAGCAACTTCCTCCCTGCGGATGTTGCAGTAGGATGTCGATTATGGTTTTACTGATCTTTTGATTTCTTTTAATTTACTTGGAGAACTTCCATCGCACTTGGCCTGCCATTTTCTAATATTTGTATTTTAAGGGGTGTACTGAGTTTTGATGGGGTAAGAACGGCGGTGCCTCGGCCAGGGAGCGTGAGTGCCTCTCTGGCAGCTTTTCTGCGAGCTCGTTACCAACAATGCCAACGTAGCTTGGAGCCCGTGTGAAAATAATGGATTTACCTTGTGATAGTTTTAGAAGAAAACATTGTATTCTTAAGATGAGTAGATGTTCGGGGTACATGTTTCTCAAACTTTTTAAAGAGCTCAACGAATCTAAGATTATTACAATAGTCTTCTGAGTTATTGAAAAGCAAAAATGGAGGGCAGATGCTATCGTGTGGAGTTCGGCGGTGTATATTGAGGATAACTTAACTAATTAAATAACATAACTAAAAGTGGTTCTAATTCTTCTTAGATATGCTCGTGTCTGAAAGGAATGGGTTCTGGAATAGCGGGGTATAAATTCATTATTTTTCTTTTTTTTAATAATTTATTTATTGATATTTACAACTGTATACATTATATACACATCAAGTAAATTTGCTGTAAGTGATATTATGACATGATAAAAACATATGGAGAATCTACCTATTGATAGAACTCCAAAAACATTTCTAATGGAGAAGATCTCGAAGCCATCTTCTTTTCAGACGTCTAGGAGGATTATTACGTAGTGAAGGAGAAGCCAGGTTAGAGACGAGTTGGTTTGTGTGGTTGGGAAGTTTATTATGGAAGGATTGGTATCTGGTTCTGGCCAAATCGGCAACATAGGGGACATTGAGGTCCTGCTGGATGATTTGATTTGTGACAAAGTAAGGAGCATAAATTCTTTAAATATGAAACTTGTTAGCAGTGAATTAAATAAAATTTGTTAGTAAATTGCCGGCTTTAGCTCTTAATGAAACTGTATGTGAATATAAACCCACCAATGTTTGATATGTACATTTCACAGCCAGACTTAACCAATACCGCTTAACGATTGTAATTGACCGTAATAGAGAGACCGCTATCTGCAGTACACGAACAACTTCTATTGCCTTTCCCCGGCTCATAAAATTTTAAAAGGTACCTCTCTTTTAGCTATTATTTCTTCTCTGGAAGAACGCTCTAGTTTAAAATAACGTAATTGGAATTCAAATTATTTTTACTGTAAATTGTATTTAACGACACTTGTTATTATCTTCGGTTCTCTTTAGTACAACCAACTCCTAGTAGGATAAGAACCCAAGAGAAGAAAAAAGACAGTTATCTCACCCCAATTTTTGATTACTTTAAAGAAAACTATGTATAATTACTAGTCAAAATTGATGAGTCTGCCAAGTATACGTAGGGGGAATAAAAAATGGCGGCTGTTTCAAAGCGATGAAAAAAACTAATTTTTCATTCGGAGCTCTATATCTTAAAAAGGAACAACACGAGAAAACATAAGAGAACTTCATTTAAAGAAGAGTAGTTTTTATCATAAAAACTACTACCCCTACGAAGATAAGTGTCATAAACTACTTTATAGTAAGTTAAATTTCCTTTATTTTGAGTGTTGGCAGACATATTTGCGTCTTATGGATCTAGAGACATATTTTTTTAAAAATCCAACATTTTATACGGACAACTAGAAATTAACATTTTGTGAGTTTATTTTGTCTAATATCATAAAAACTACTACTCCTTCAAAGATAAACATACATGGTTTCTGAAATAAAGTTTTTCATAAATCAAATTTATTGTCCGAACAACTATAAATCAATTTATTTTAGCAAATATAATGAAAACTACTATTCCTACGGTGGTAAAGATTATAAACTTTTTTATAGTCCATTAAACTAGCTTTCATTTGAGTGCTAATAGACATCTGTACGTCTCATAGTTCCTGAGATATAGATTTCTCAAAATAAATTTACTAACTACTAATCTTTCAGGAGATTTTTAAGAAATTTTGCTTTTTAAAAAGCTATATTTCGAGAACTATTGGACGTAAATAGCTCTTTCAGGGCTAATATTTTCGAAAATTTACTCTTTTTTAAATAATGTTCTCTTAGATTTTCTAGTGTTGTTGGTAGTTTTTGAGATATAGAGCTCCGAATGAAAAATCAATGTTTTTTTAAGGTTTTGAAAAAGTCTCTATTTTTTAATCCCCCTACCTATACATGGCAGACTCATCAGTTTTGACTAGTAATTATACATAGTTTTTATTGAATTAATCCAAAATTGGGGTGAGATAACTGCCTTTTAGTCTTCCCGGTTCTTGTACTATTCCTTCTAGTTCTGACATATGAAGCGGAGACATGGACAATGACAAAATAAACTTATCTGAAGTTGGTCACATTTCAGCGAAAGATGCTCCTAAATATATTTGGACCGTTGTTAGTTGGTGGAAAGTGGAAACGAAGAACACATGATGAGTTTTACAACTTCTTTAGCGAGTCTGACATTGTTAGTCTTTCCAAACGATATCGTCTGCGATGGGCTTGGCATGTGGCCAGTATGGAGGAACAGGAAACTCCTATAAGATTACTGTCGGAGATAATCCATAGTGGAGGAGATGGCCGCCCCGAAGAGTCGCTGCGTATGCGAGGGGTTTGAGTGTCTACAACTGAATGGCAGCAACGCAGGACAGAAACCTCTTGAGGTTACTGGTTGAAGAGACCAAAGAGAGGCTTGAAGAGGAATCAACGTATTATAACGCCAAGCTTATAATAATAATAATTACTTGCACAAATAATTAACTCAATATTTAAACATTTGCTTAGAGAATTTGGAGTTGTGCATTGTCTCTATACGATATATCTTTTTGTTCTGATGATGTCTGACGTTGAAGTTGACTCGTTAATTTTTTAACTCTAAACCATCAAATTCCTCCAGAATCCAATCCTTACAGTCCAAAATTCTTCGTCACAAATCAAGTCATCCATCAGGACCTCAATGTCCCATATGTTGCCGATTTGGCCAGAACCAGATACCAATCCTTCCATAACAAACTTCTCAACCACCCAAGTCCACCTGGCTTCTCCTTCATTACCTAATAATCCTCCTAGGCGTCTGAAAAGAAGAAGGCCTCGAGATCTTCTTCTCTAGAAATATTATTGGAGTTCTATCAGTGGGTAGATTCTCCATATGTTTGTATCATGTCACTATGTCACCTACTGCAAATTTACTCGTTGAATATATAGTTGTAAATAACAATAAATAAATTATTAAAAAAAAAAAATTTAACTTTATTTGAGAGGCTTTGTTTTTTAAATTATTCTAATTATAAATTTATACCTCTTGTTGAGTTTTTATAAAGAGGTTTTAATTCAAACTATTTAGTGCAAAAGCTAAAATTAACCTTTGTTTTTGTAGTAGGAGAAAACACTTTTACATGACAGTTTATGACATTTTAAAATATGGAAATATATACAATAATCCACCAAGTTTTCATATGAAAATTTAATGTTAACATCTCATCTATATGCATACGTAACTTATTTTCGATTATATTGAAAAGAAAAACAAAAGCATTTCCATTCAAATCAGCATATAACAAGTTTTATACTTTGCTTCATTATATGTTTTAGGAGGAGAGAGTATGATAATCGGTCAGAAAGATTTTGTGATATCACTAGATTTATTTGCTCTTGGGTATCTGAATCGTGAACAGTGATAACGAAAATATTTTCATTTTCTTCCGCACCATTCATTATGATAATTTCTTCTTCTTTTACATGAGCACTTTCCGATTTTTTATAACTTTCTTATCTTTCATTTTGTATAATTCTTACTTCTAAAATATTATATTTTATTTTTTTGTGGGAGCGCGGTGGCACCATGGTAAGGCGCGATGCTGCTAACTCCAAGGACCCGAGTTCGTATCCGGCTGAGCAGAAAATTGTTTTCTGTTAGACTGTAGCCATGATTCAACCCTGTGGGTTTTGGAGCTCTCCTGGGGTCTACCCAGCCACATAAATTAAGTACCCTTAATTGTATAAAAATCTGGTGGTGAAGTTTGTTATTCTAGTCCTCTATTTACAATTCTATCACTTATGGCTTTATTTGTTTGTAAATAGTTTTATATCACCCATAATTATACTTCCCTAATTTAAACTTTTTAAAGATAAGGAATATCGATTGAAACTGATGCATAAAAGTACCTCAACTAATCTTTTTTAAGAATATGTAAACACGATTTTATAAACACTGAGAGAATTAGTTTTTTTTAAAATAATTTATTCATTGTTATTTACAACTGTATACATATATACACATCAAGTAAATTTGCTGTAATGTGATATTATGACATGATACAAACATGTGGAGAATCTACCCATTGATAGAACTCTAAAAACATTTCTAAAGGAGAAGATATCGAGGCCATCTTCATTTCAGACGCCCAGGAGGATTATTAAGTAGTGAAGGAGAAGCCAGAATAGAAACGAGTTGGTTTCTCTGCATCTGGTATCTGCATTGATGTCCTGATGGATGATTTGATTTGTGACAAAGTAGAGAGCATAAAGGATTTTGGACTGTAAGGATTGGATTCGAGAGGAATTCGATGGTTTAGTGGAGCTCCATAGCTCAACTTCGTATGTCCAGATTGGTCTTAAAATAGTCATATAGATCAGTCATTACCAAAGACTGGATTGGAAGTTTGGACCGTTTGTCTAGTAAATATTGTAATAGTCGGAACCGACGAGCAGTCCTGTCTTTTCAGTCTTGTATGAGGATTCCATGTCAGTCGTTTGTTCAGATTTAGTCCTAAGTAAGGGATCTGTTCAACAGGATTAAGTGGGGTATTATTAAAAGATACTGTGAGGCAAGACGAAGGGTAAATGTGATTTATTGAAATTTATTTTAATCCTACAGTTTGGGTTGGGATATCAGCCGTAAAAACTGTATATATGATAGGACCTAGGATACTACCCTGAGGTACATCAGCAGACTGAGGAAACAGGGATGAATATGCGCTGTTGTGATTTACTTTAAATAACCTGTCAGAGAGATAAGAACGGATAATGAGATAATATGTAGGGGATAGGAATTAACGGATCTTGTATTGTAATCCTGGAGGATTAAATTTAAATATTCAAAAATGCCACGAACTTATTTCACATCCCAATCGTTCATACGTTCAACCATTTTCTTTCAAAATAAGTTTTACATAAGTTTATTGATCGCACTCCCGACCATTTTTCTGGAGTTCCTTAAACAACACACTCTAGAAAGACATCTATTCATTTACATTGCATTTTACATTGCTTCTATCCACTAAGGTCGAGTTTGGTAAGAGCCCGAACTACTTAGAAATAGACCCTTGCCTTTGCAGTATGAGCGAAGATTAGAACTGAAATGGGACAATTATGTCGACCGTTAGATCGAGTTCACTTCACAGCTATCTACTTCAAAGGCTATACTCGACATAGCTAAGAAATTGCATTAATCGGCAGTGTCAAGTGCTAACTGGATAACGGCCAAGAAGTACCTTCTTGGTGCATTAACACTTATAGTACAAGAGCCCAAGAGGAGAAAAAGGCAGTTATCTCGGCCAATTTTTAATTACTTTAATGAAAACTATATATAATTACTAGTCAAAATTCATGACTGCCAGGTATAGGTAGGGGGAATAAAAAATGGCGGCTGTTTCAAAGCGATAAAAAAAAACTAATTTTTCATTTGGAACTCTATTTCTCAAAAAGTGGGAACAACACAAGAAAACCTAAGAGAACGAGCAAATTTGCTAAAATATGAGCCCTATTATTTACGTTAAATAGTTTTCGAGATATAGATTTTTAAAAAGCAACATTTCATAAAAATGTTGTATGGGGCGTACTGAAAGATCAGTAGTTAGTGAATTTATTTTGAAAAATCTATATCTCAAAAACCCTTTTACATACAGATGTCTATTAACACTCAAAATTAAAGGCAGTTTAATGAACTATAAAGTATTTTATGATGTTTATCTTCTTAGGAGTAATAGATTACATGAAATTTGCTAAAATGAATTGATTTATAGTTGTTCGGATAAATTTTCATTTGCCAAATTTATTTCCATACGTGAATATCATAAACTACTACCCCGTCAAAGATAAGGGCCATTGACTACTTATAGTAAGTTAAATTTCCTTTATTTTGAGTGTTGGCAGACATATGTGCGTCCTATGGATATAGAGATATATTTTTCAAAAACCCAACATTTTATACGAACAACTATAAATTAACATTTTGTGAGTTTATTTTGTCAAATATCATAAAAACTACTACTACAAAGATAAACTTAATAAACTATTTTGTAGTAAATTTAACTTGTTTTAATTTGAGTGCTGGCAGACATCTGTACGTCCAATGGTTTCTGAAATGAAGTTTTTCATAAATCAAACTTATTGTCAAACAACTTTAAATCAATTTATTTTAGCAAATATCATGAAATCTACTATTCCTACGAAGGTAAAGGTCATAAACTTCTTTATAGTCCATTAAATTAGCTTTAATTTGAGTGCTAATAGAAATTTATACGTCACATAGTTCCTGAGATATAGATTTCTCAAAATAAATTAACTAACTACTAATCTTTCAGTAGATTTTTAAGAAATTTTGCTTTTTAAAAAGCTATAATTTGAGAACTATTGGAGGTAAATAGCTCTTTTAGTGCCAATATTTCAGCAAATTTACTCTTCTTTAAATAATGTTCTCTTAGATTTCCTAGTGTTGTTGGTAGTTTTTAAGATATAGAGCTCCAAATGAATAATTAATGTTTTTTTAAGGTTTTGAAACAGCCGCCATTTTTAATCCCCCTACCTATACTTGGCAGATTCATCAATTTTGACTATTAATTATACATAGTTTTCATTAAAGTAATCAAAAATTGGGTTGAGATAACTGCCTTTTTTCTCCTCTTGGGTTCTTGTACTATTAGTTGAACGCTATTAACCGAAAAAAAAAACTACTAAAAATTAGAAAGAAACTAGTACTAAGAACAGGGCTAAATGAAAAAAAGATGCAAACATGGTAAGGAGTAACATAAAACTATAATCCATATACAGAGAATGTTAGAAAAGAGGCAAAGAAATAATTTTATACAAAAACAAAAAGATTATGTTAAGGATGTATAAATATAGTACATCCATGGAAGACATCAATCCATATATGAATATATACACGAAGTAATATACACTAGACTACGAACTGGACACACTCGACTAACACAAGAATACTTACTGCCAGGGACATGTAGACAATGTATGTACCACTAACTGTTAAACACATACTAGGTGTATTCATGATGTTGTGTTAAATGTTAAATATTTTACCATGTTAAATGTTATAAGCATAGGGTTATTAGAAGCCTTATTTAAAGTCATGTTAAATTTTTTTTTTTAATATTTATTTATTGCTATTTACAACTGTACATTTAGTAAATCTGATCTAAGTTAAATTAGAGTGTTACAGGCGTGTAGAGAAACTACCCATTGGTAGCACTCTCATGACATTTTACATTAGATGGTCTCGTGGCCATCTTCTTTTCAGGCGCCTCAGAGGATTTTCAGGAATGGAAGAGGATGCAAGATTAGAAACTAGGTGGTTTGAGTGGTTAGGGAGTTTATAATGGAAGGAGTGATATCTGGTTCGGGCTAGATCGGTTGCATAAGGAACATTAAGGTCTTTATGTATGATTTTATTTGTGACAAAGTAAGGAGCATTGAGGATATTACGAAGGATTTTGAATTGTAAGGATTGAATACGAGAAGAATTCGAAGGTTTAGTGGAGCCCCAAAGCTCAACTCCGTATGTCCAGATTGGCCTTATTACAGTCATGTAGATCAGTCATTTATAATGTGTTGGAAGTTTAGACCGTTTGTCTAGGAAGTGCTGTAATAGTCGAAATCGATGTTGACGTTGACGATTCCAGGTTAATCGTTTGTCCAAATGTAGTCCAAGGTAGCGGATCTGTTCGACAGGGGTAAGAGTAACATCATTAAATGAAACTGTAGGGCAGTCAGTAGGTTTACGACCATGTTAAATTTAAATGCTTAAGCGCTACTAGCGGATTTTCCTTCGAAAACTTCTTGATATTGTTTACTTCAAAGTTGATGTTGTTTATTAGGACTAAAGGGCATAAAATATAACAGTCATCAACGCCCATTAAAAATTATTTTTTATCAATAAAACTTCAATCAATAGTTTTGATTAAAGTAATGAATTGCAACACGCCTAAAGTGAGTGAAAAGTGGTAGCTATAAGAAATTTTGTCTTCTGAGAGTCTTGTTTAAAAACGTCCAAAGCAATAATAATACAACTAAAACGCAAACTACGAGCAAGTAACTCGGGATCGCTGGAAATGAACTGGCGGACGTTGCAGCTAAACAAGCACTTGCTCTTCCAGGTCAGGGCGCGGCCATTCTGACACCACAAGAAATAAGTCTTTCAATGAAAAATGAGATATTATCTAGTTGGCAAGCCATGTGGGATGAAAGCCCGCCAAGCAAATTAAAAACTATTAAAACAACCACTAAACCATGGACCACATCAAACCGTTCCAATCGCAGGGAGGAGGTAGCTATTGCCAGATTGAGAATAGGTCATACGAATTTAACTCATAGATATCTGATCTGTAAGCAGCCACCGCCAAAATGTCAATACTGCAACAGTGTACTTACAGTCAGTCACATATTTGAAGAATGTCATTTCTATTACATGGACTTTAGTAGGAGTGGGAACGAATGTTTCAGATGCTCTGAATGATGACCAGAAGAACATAGAAATGGTTTTGGTTTTCATAAAAAGAATAATCTTTTGAATAAGATCTAAACTCAAAAGTTTGTCATATGTATTAAAAAATTCTAAAATAAGTAATTATTTAAATTTATTTAGAAATTATCTAAAGAATTTTAAAGTACGATACGTGGGAGTTGATGACTTCAGGGTTTTACGCCCAAAAGCCCCTAACAACAACAACAACAACAAAGTAACCTATTAGGAAAACTAACACAACGTTGATGAGGTCAGCTAATCTATTATGTGACGTCATTCTCCATATATCACACCTAGTAACAGAGCATTGTTTACTTCAAAGTTGTTGTTAGCAACGCTATATCCTATCCTAAACAGAAATTCCAAACTAAAACCAGAAAGAACTGTTCTTATATTTAAAGTAATTCTCAGGCCACTGCTGATGTACGGCTGTGAAGTCTGGGGAGCGGCATCCTTCACGAAAAGGAAAAAACTAAAATCTTTTCAAAATAAAGTCCTAAGAATCGCAGTTAATGCTCCTTGGTTCATAAGAAATAGCCAATTACATCGCTAATTACAAATGGAGTCAATAGAGGACTATATTAAAAAACGGTTCATGAAGTTCCACTCCCAGTTACCGATCGTTTAAGGAGCAGTGACCTACAACCTGGGAAACCCAACCTCAACTTGAAGACTGAAGCCCAGACTGCTGCAGAACATTCTTTTATAAATTTTTAATAAATTTATTTTTTTCAATGATTTATTTATTGATATTTACAACTGTATACATATATACACATCAAGTAAATTTGCTTTAAGTGATATTATAACATGTGGAGAATTGATAGAACTCCAAAAACATTTCTGAAGGAGAAGATCTCGAGGCCATCTTCTTTTCAGACGTCTAGGAGGATTATTAGGTAGTGAAGGAGAAGCCAGGTTAGAAACGAGTTGGTTAGGATGGTTGGGAAGTTTATTATGGAAGGATTGGTATCTGGTTCTGGCCAAATCGGCAACATATAGGACATTGAGGTCCTGATGGATAACTTGATTTGTGACAAACTAAGGAGCATTAAGGATTTTACGAAGGATTTTGGACTGTAAGGATTGGATTCGAGAGGAATTAGATGGTTTAGTCCCATAGCTCAACTCCGTGTGTTCAGATAGGCCTTATAATAGTCATGTAGATCAGTCTTTTGTAATGGATTGGAAGTTTAGACCGTTTGTCTAGTAAATGTTGTAATAGTTGGAATCTACGAGCAGTTTCCTGTCCTTTCAGTCTTGTATGAGGATTCCATGTCAGTCGTTTGTTCAGATTTAGTTAATAAATATAAAATTAATTCATAGCCACACTATCTCTATTTACTTATTATTATTATTTTTTTTCTCTTTTTTTTCTCTCTTCCCCTTTTCAAATTAACTTGTTTCTTTTTACTATCAGAAGGAATTGTTCTTTTTATTTAAGTGTACCAATATCATTATTTTTTGTTATTAATTTTACTTTCCTCTTTTATTAAGAAGCATTATTCTTATCTATTTATTTTATTATTATTTTTTTCCTTTTAATAAGAACATTGTATATAGTTAGGGGTGTCATTTGGATGACTATACCCCCTCATAATCAACTGTTAAAAAATATACATAATATAAGTTATATCAACCATGTAAGGCCCACCAGATCAGGTATAAAAAAAAAATAAATAAAAGTTATTGTTTGGACAAAACGGTATAAAATCTTACAGTCATAAACGCCCATAAAAATTTCTTTTTATCATTAAAAACTTCATTCATCATAGGAAAAAAATAAAGAAGATGTATGCATATATAAATATATATATTTAGTTTTTTACTGTAATAAAACAAAAATTATTGATATGGAATTATAATATAAAGTTGTAATTAAGCGCGTATATACTGTTTGTTGAACAATATATTGTGTAACCGTATAATTGTTCTAAAAGGATCTAGATCCTGTATAATAAACGTTTTCATTTCATTTCCTCCACCAAGAATATTCTGATGAATTGCTACGACACCGAATTTCATAGGATCTGAGGGGGGAATTCGGGTGAGTAAATTCGTCGATCAAATGAAATAATAATTGTGAAATGGTGAAATGGAAGGGAAAGAAAAAAGGAATGAATTGAAATATTTGTATTTATAGACTGGATTTGATTGTAAAAAGAAACTGTGGGAAAAAAAAAAAATGTTTTCTTTCTTTCAATTATATCATGTAAATATATGTAATTTATGTATGTCCGATCACGGATTGATTGGTATGCTGTGTAATGTAGCAACCCGATGTATTTGGGCGATGGATAAATAAAATATTTCTCTCTCTCTTACATATATATATATATTGACGATTCCAGGTTAATCGTTTGTCCAAATGTAGTCCAAGGTAGCGGATCTGTTCGACAGGGGTAAGAGTAACATCATTAAATGAAACTGTAGGGCAGTCAGTAGGTTTACGACC
>NW_027113632.1:279112-283702 GCF_000696795.3 Halyomorpha halys | reverse complement strand
ACGAAAGAACTGAGCTGTCACAACAAAAATGGCGGCGATCTCAACTGGTCTATTGTGTAACGTCATTCTCCATTTAACAGACTCTCAGGCATGTTAAATGTTATTTCGTTTTACCACGGCAAAGGAAGGCAATTTTTTTCGATTTAACATGAGTTTTTCCATTTAACACGCTTTAACATGTTAAACCAAAGATCATGAATACCCCTAATATATTATGTAACCGTATAATTGTTCTATAAGGATCTGGTCGCTGTATAATAAACTATTTCATTTCATTTCATCCATCAAGAAAATTGATGAATTGCCACGACAGCAAATTTCATAGTTTTCACGATGTTAGTGGCATTGACAGCTGTCACTACCAGCCTAGACTTAACCTTCATATCTGTTGCGTTTCAATGGGCCATCCCGTTCTCTTTTTTGTTAAACGATTATCCCACGAACGGTAGTAAAATTGTTTAAAGTCTCACCATTTATCCCGAGCATTTTACAATGATGCGTTGGGAAAAAAAAATAAAGAAGACGAACTAGTAGAAAAAGCTCTGTAATTAGAGAGAGGGTTATAATATTTTCCTTACCGTTATGAAAAGAGATCCTAAGACCGCTTTGGACTGCTCTGGGTAGCCCACATTAACTAAAGAAATTTCCCATACTCGCTAAGAGGCTGGAACAAACCGATTTCCCTTCTCATAAAAACTAAACCTTTTGTCTTCTATTCAAGTTTAGTTTCGCTAATGTATTTCCTATTAGCATCATTTTGTTTATTTGGAGTCATTTTTAATTCAATTTTTTTACAAATATTTACTTCTTAATTTCATTTACGTAAAGTGTGTCCCAAAAATAAGTGGTCATAGTGTAGGAGCAAATTTTAGGGGTATTCAAAATGTTGAGTTAAATAAGGGTTTCATGATCTTTACCTTAACATGTTAAAACGAGTTACATGGAAAAATTCATGTTAAATGGAGAAATATTTCCTTCGTTTATCAGGGGTATTCATGATCTTTGGTTTAACATTTTAAAGCGTGTTAAATGGAAAAACTCATGTTAAATCGAAAAAAATTGCCTTCTTTTACCGTGGTAAAACGAAATAACATTTAACATGGCTGAGAGTCTGTTACTTGGTCTATTAAATGGAGAATGACGTCACATAAAAGACCAGTTGAGATTGCCACCATTTTTGTTGTGATAGCTTAGTTCTTTCGTGTGTTTGTGGTATTCATATCCCTGCTATTAAACCAGAATGGATAATTTTAATGATACATTTGAGAAAAAAAACAGTAAAAAAAAATGTAATTTCATTCTACTATCTGAAAATTTGTAAACGCTCGCCAGATAAAAATCTCACTATATGAACCATGTAATTATTCTTAAGGGACATATGTCCCAGAATAAAGTTATTTTTTCATTTCATTTCATAACTAAACTTTCACACAAATTCCACTTTTCACTCACTCTAGGCATGATGTAATTAATTACTTAAATCAAAACTGAAGTAAACAATAACATGTGGGTCTGGAAGGAAGGTTATAAACATAAAGGCTTATACAACAAGTTGCTGAGAAAATCCGCTAGGGGCTCTTATGCATTTAACGTTTAACATGACTTCAAATAGGGCTGCTCACAATCTTATAGTTATAACATTTAACATTTAACACAACATCATGAATACCCCTACCATATTAAAACGATATAACATTTACCATAGGTTACTTGCTCGTAGTTTGTGGTTTGATTGTGTGATAATATTATTTTGGAAGTTTATAAATCTAATAAATCAATAGATGACAATAATAGTGTAATGAATGTTGTCAATTAGCTCATCTTGATTCTCTTCCTCACAAATTAGAAGATCAATAAGGCACTCAGTAGCCGAACTTCCACTTTTCACTCACTTTAGGCATGTTGTAAAAATTACTTTAATCAAAACTTAGAAGGATAAATAACATGTAGTTTTGGAAGGAAAGGTTATTAAACAAGTTGCTCAGAAAATCCGCTAGGAGCTCTTATGCATTTATCATTTAACATGACTTTAAATAGGGCAGCTCACAATCTTATAGTTATAACATTTAACATTTAACACAACATCATGAATACCCCTACCATATTAAAACGATATAACATTTACCATAGGTTACTTGCTCGTAGTTTGTGGTTTGATTGTGTGATAATATTATTTTGGAAGTTTATAAATCTAATAAATCAATAGATGACAATAATAGTGTAATGAATGTTGTCAATTAGCTCATCTTGATTCTCTTCCTCACAAATTAGAAGATCAATAAGGCACTCAGTAGCCGAACTTCCACTTTTCACTCACTTTAGGCATGTTGTAAAAATTACTTTAATCAAAACTTAGAAGGATAAATAACATGTAGTTTTGGAAGGAAAGGTTATGAAACAAGTTGCTGAGAAAATCCGCTAGGAGCTCTTATACATTTAACATTGAACGTAATTTTAAATAGGGTTGCTCACAATCCTACTCTTATAACATTTTACATGGTAAAAGATTTTACACATCATGAACACCCCTTATGTAAATTTTTTTTAATTTAATATTTATTTATTTCTATTTACAACTATACATTATAATGTATTTAGTAAATCTGATCTAAGTTAAATCGGAGTGTTACAGGCATGTAGTGAAACTACACACTGGTAGCACTCTAATGACATTTTACAGTAGCTGGTCTCATGGTCATCTTCTTTTCAGGAGCCTCGGAGGATTGTCAGGAATGGAAGAGGATGAAAGATTAGAAACTAGGGGGTTTGAGTGGTTAGAGAGTTTATTATGTTATAGAGTTACATAGAGAACATTAAGGTCTGTATGTTTGATTTTATTTGTGACAAAGTTAGGAGCATTGAGGATTTTACGAAGGATTTTGGATTGTAAGGATTGAATACGAGAGGAATTCGAAGGTTTAGTGGAGCCTCAAAACTCAACTCCATATGTCCAGATTGGCCTAATTACAGTCTTTTGTAATGTGTTGGAAGTTTAGACAGTTTGTCTGTGCTATTTGTAAATGCTGTAATAGCCCAAATTGACGTGCAGTTTTCTGTCTTTTCAGTCTTGTGTGAGGATTCCAGGTTAATCGTTTGTCCATATGTAGTCCAAGGTAGCGGATCTGTTCGACAGGGGTAAGAGTAACATCATTAAATGAAATTGTATGGCAGTCGGTAGGTTTACGACGAAGGGTAAAGGTGATTTGATAGGATTTGTTGGAATTTATCTTAATCCTCCAATTACGACACCTTTCTTCGAGGGCTATTATGTTAAATATTATGAGTATAGGATTGTGAGTAGTCCTATTTAAAGTCATGTTAAATGTATAACATCTCATAGCGGATTTTCTGAGTAATTTATTTTATAAACTTCCCAAACTTCATGTTATTGTTTACTTCTTAGTTTTGGTTAAAGTAATTTATTATAACATGTCTAAATTGATTGAACAATGAATGTTGTGTAAACGATTTGCAATAAAGTGTCTTGATGATCTTCTATCTTGTGAGGAAGAGAATCAAGATGAGCTAATTGATATCTGTCATTACACTATTATTATTGTCATACATTGTTTGAATAGTTATAAAAACATTGAAAACAATACTACGATAAAAGTCTTCCGATGAAAAATGAAATATCATCTAGTTAGTGGAATGAAAGCCCGCCAAGCAAATTAAAAACTATTAAAAAAACTATGGACCACATCAAACCGTTCCAATCGCAGAGAGGAGGTGGCTATTGCCAGATTGAGAATAGGTCATACGAGTTTAACTCATGCATACCTGATCAGTAAGCAGCCACCGCCAAAATGTCAATACTGCAACAGTGTACTTACGATCAGTCACATATTTGAGGAATGTTCTATTCTGCGAACTTAAATAGATTGGGAGTAGGACCGAGTGTATCGGATGCTCTGAATGATGACCAGAAGAACGTGGAAATGGTTTTGGTTTTCTTAAAAAGAAATTGCCTTTTGAATAAGATTTAAACCAGAAAAGCTGTTATACGTAATAAAAACTTCCAAAAAAAGTAATTATTTAAATTTTTTTTCGTAATTATTTAAAGATAAAAATAAAGTGAAATATAATTATAAATATAAATGAAATAGAATTATAAAGCGGGAAATATGGGCGTTGATGACCTCAGGGTTTTATGCCCTAAAGGCCCAGACAACAACAACAACAAGAGCGTCATCATGGTCTGGAAAACTGTTCTAAAAGAAAGGAATTGAATATATTTAAAAATATAAATAGAAACCTATACAAACCCTTGCTCGCTAATAATTCTTATAAAATATAACATAATAATATGTATTTTTTATTTAGTTTACTTATTGCTATTAACAACTTTATTTAAATACAAACTTCTTATCAAAAGGAATGACCTTTTGAATAATATTTAAACCAGAAAATCTGTTATAGGTAATAAAAACTTCCAAAAGAGGTATTTTTTTTTTGGAATTATAAATATAAATAAAATAGAATTACTTTTATTTCATTTTTTTAAAATTATTTATTTAATGTAATTTACAATTGTACAAAATAATACAATAGGTAAATATGTAGTATGTTTCATATACACTTGAAAATCTT
>NW_027113632.1:276967-278272 GCF_000696795.3 Halyomorpha halys | reverse complement strand
ATAGAGCAGACCTGGATGCCAGACTCGATCAAAAGCTGAAATAGAATATAAAGCGTGAAACATGGGCGTTGATGACTTCAGGGTTTTACGCCCTAAAGTCCCTGGCAACAAAGCATCAGGTTGATTAGAAAGGTTTACATGGAATTTTTAGAATTTGATTGGTATGAGATCAAGGACAAAAGGGATATGTAGGTCATGGTGTAGTGATATATCGGAAACGCTGTAGGGTGCATTGACTATAATTTGATATTGAATCTCTAAGGTCAATTTTGTTAAAACAGAGTGGTTTTGCTCGAATAATATGAGACTGTAGAATCTCGGAATGGAAGGAACTAATCCAGATCTGGGAAAGAGATGAACAGGAATGAAGGGGAAGAGAGACGGGTAGTTAGGACTCGGCTGGAGGAATGGAGTGAGCGATGCTGATTAGGAGCTTCAAAGCAGCGGGAGTCGTGCGTCCCAAAGAGATACTTAACCGCCATCAGCTCTCCTCGCGGCAATTTCCTAGAGTAGGTGTTTTACACGTAGTGTGGGAACAGGACCACCGACGCAGGTAGGAGTAGGACTACCAGCTTACTATATAATACAATAGTAATAATAATAGTAATACAATAGTAATAATAATAGTAATACTATAGTAATAATTGAATGGAATATAGTCCGGGTGAGCTAAAAAAAACAACTCAAATAGTAAATAATGATACTATAATAATATTATTTCAAAATTTTTTGAGACAAGGTAATTATTTATTAAATAAAACCACAAATTGTATCCAATACTGTCTCAACACTTTATTTCTTACTAGTCCAACGTTTCGGCCATTCCAGCCATCTTCAAGGACATCATTAATACAGATCTCCTCCTCACATTAATTTATTATTTTTATTGCAGGCTATTCTGCCCAGGTCATTTTCTTCATTCTAATTTCAAACCTATTTATTTAAATTTTAAAACCATTAACTTTTATTATTCTCTATAAAATTATCAACAATATAAAATACACCACCATATAACCATATAATATAAGTTATATGGTGATGTATTTTATATTGTTGATATTTTTATAGAGAAAAATAAAAGTTAATGGTTTTAAAATTTAAATAAATAGGTTTGAAATTAAAATGAATAGGTTTGAAATTAAAATGAAGAAAATGACCTGGGCAGAATAGCCTGCAATAAAAATTATAAATTAATGTGAGGAGGAGATTTGTATTAAAGATGTCCTTGAAAATGGCTGGAATGGCCGAAACGTTGGACTAGTAAGAAATAAAGTGTTGAGACAGTATTGGATACAATTTGTGGTT
>NW_027113632.1:266538-276734 GCF_000696795.3 Halyomorpha halys | reverse complement strand
GGTAATAGTAACAGATAGATAAGAGAAGAAATATTAAAGAAAGTACAAATAAAGAGATGAAAAAAGAAAAAAAAAAACAAATCAAATGATGAGACAGAATGCATACCTGTTTTGACGCCAGTCAAAGACAAAGTGACGGTTTTTATTGGGAGGAGTGGGGATGGCAGTTATGCCACAATAATGAAAATAATTTGTAAAGTAAACATAGTAAAAAATTAATTAAATTAGGTTAGTAATAATAATCCTTCACCTAACTGCTTTAATAATATGTTAATCTATATACACAACAGAGAATGATTCCAATTTTTTAAAACTACAAAGTTGTGCTGGCCATTGGGCTGCTAATACACGGCATACTTATTCAAATCAAATCATACAATTTTAAAAGTTATTTCACCCCAATTTTGATTACTTTAATGAAAACTATGTACAATTACTATTCAAAATTGATGAGTTTCCCAAGTATAAGTATGGTGAATAAAAAATGGTGGCTGTTTCATAACCTTAAAACATTAATTTTTCATTCGGAACTGTATATCTATAAAACTACCAACAACACTAGAAAATCTAAGAGATCATTATTTAAATAAGAGTAAATTTGCTGAAATATTAGCCATAAAAGAGCTATTTACGTCCAATATTTCTCAAGATATAGCATTTAAAAAAAAAATTCTTTAAAATCTACTAAAAGATTAGTCGTTAGTTAATTTATTTTGAGAAATCTAAATCTCAGGAACTATGTGACGTACAGATGTCTATTAGCACTCAAATTAAAGCTAGTTTAATGGACTATAAAACAGTATATGACATTTACCTTCGTTGGAATAGCAGTTTTCATGATATTTGCCAAAATAAATTGATTTATAGTTGTTCGGACAATAAGTTTGATTTTTGAAAAACTTTATTTCAGAAACCATTGGACGTACGGATGTCTGTTCGCACTAAAATTAAAGCTAGTTAAATTTAATATAAAATAGTTTATAACGTCATTCTTTGTAGGAGTAGTAGTTTTTATGATATTTGACAAAATAAACTCACCAAATGTTGATTCCTAGCTGCTCATATTAAATGTTTGAATTTTGAAACAATATATCTCTAGACCCATAAGACGCTAGATATCTCAACTAACACTCAAAATAAAGAAAATTTAACTTACTACAAAGTAGTTTATGACACTTATCTTCGTAGGAGTAGTAGTTTTTATGATATTCACATATGAATATAAATTTGGCAATAGAAAATTTGTCCAGACAACTATAAATGAATTTATTTTTGAAAATTTCTTGAAAACTACTACTTAAATTTTCTATTGTAATTAGAAGTTTTAAAGATATAGAGCTCCGTATAAGGAATTAATTACTATTAAGGTTTTGAAATAGGCGTCATTATTATTCTCCCTACCTATACTTGGCAGACTCATTAATTTTTATTAGTAATTATACATAGTTTTCAATTAAGTAATCAAAAATTGGGGTGAGATAACTGCCTTGTTTCTCCTCTTGAGCTCTTGTACTGTTACAACATATAGGCATGACAAGTAAACAGTATATAATAATAGTATATGACTTTTTTTTGTTTAATCGCTTCTTTTTTCTTTTTCATTATTTTCTTCTTTCTATCCTTTATTATTTTTTTTTCTTAATCCCTTTTCTTCCCTTTCTTCCCTTCATATTTTCTCTATTCCACGCAATTCTCATCACTAGGCGAAGTCCTTTTTTTTTTTTTTAAGAACTAAATGTTCCTTATGTAACCGATCTAGCCCGAACCCGATATCATTCCTTCCATTATAAACTCCCTAACCACCCAAACCCACTTGTTTCTAACCTTGCTTCCTCTTCCATTCCTGGCAATCCTCCGAGGCGCCTGAAAAGAAGATGGCCTCGTGACCTTATATTGTAAACTGTTTTTAGAGTTCTTCTACTGGGTAGTTTCTCTACATCCTGTATCATATCATTATGTCATTATGATAAAATTTACTGGTTGTATTTTTTTATACAGTTATAAATATCAATAAATAAATAAAATAAAATACAATTTTTTTTTTAATTTATTTATTGATATTTACAACTGTACATAAATACATCAAGTAAATCATATTGAGGAAATCATAATAGTATGGTACAAGCATGTAGAGAAACTACCCAATGGTAGCACTCTAAAAACATTTTTACAATATAAGGTCTCGAGTCCATCTTCGTTTCAGACGCCTCGCAGGATTGTCCGGAATAAAAGAGGAAGGTAATGGAAGGATTAATTTCGGTTTCAAATGGAACATTAAGGTCTTTGTGGATGATTTTATTTGTGACAAAGTATGGAGCATTTAGAATTTTGAATTGTGAGGATTAGATACGAGAGGAATTCGAAGGTTTAGTGGAGCCCAAAGCTCAACGCCGTATGTCTAGATAGGCCTTATAATTTTCATGTAAATCAGTCTTTTGTAATGAATTGGAAGTTTCGAAATCCTGAGAAGTGAATCAGGCGTTAATGGGATATTATGGGGATGTAAAAAAATGACATGGGTCTGTATTGGAAGAAGATAATGGCGGTCAATAATGTTACCAAAATAATAAAAGAAAACTATTTATTGTTAACGATATTTATATAGTTGACCGTAGATTAATAATTGGCCAGGGCTTCGTCAGGGCTATCAGATTAAATCAAAGATGATGACTGTCATGGAACAAACATGATTTCAGTTGTCATCATTGTTTTAATCTGGAGGCCCTGCAAAGTTGGGCGAAACGTTGGTTAACAATAAATAGGTTTCTTCTACTATTTTAATACCTTTATTGACCGCCACTGGGACTATCTTCCTATTTAGGGTTTATATTATTATAAAGGGTGGGTATGATACAGTAACTCCGGGTAAAGCCTTAATGATTTGATGCAAATAACCTTTTTTTTTTTTTTTTTTGGAAAATGGGTTCATCAGTTCAACTCAATTTTATACGTCCATTTTTGCTATTAATTTAGTATAAAATAAAATATTACACAGTTGTCATAAAAACCTTTTTACATAATAGAGGGATTAACCAAAATAAATAGTTTACTTACAACTTTCACAGATTTGAAATGTTACTTAAAAAATCTGTAAATTTGACTACCTATGCAAGACGGCTAAGGACGGAATCACTGCGTTGGCTGGGAAATTACCGTCCATTATTCAGGATATTTTTTTACAAGGAGGGTTATTCCGATCCGCCATTAACAGCCATCAAGGAAGCACGAAGCCATTAAGCACCTAAGGAACATCTTGGCGCACCTTGATCTTTGCCATTGTATCGTGATTTCTTTACAGGTAGTAACTCCAGGTTATTACTTTAGCGGGTATAGAAGCATTGACAAACATTATATCCATGAGCTTTATAGCACGTGCAAAACGTATTATCTCCTTTGTATAGTAAAGAATAATAATTATAATCTTTATTTATTCCTTTATAATAACACACAGGCGTCAAAATTAGGCTTTAAAGCCTTAAAGTAAAGTACAAAACAAAAATGATATTATAAAACGTCATAAAATATAATAAAACAGTGAAATCGAAAAGATAAAAATGAACAACAATAATTAATAAAGTATATAAAATAAAAATAAAACAAATACAATAAAACTATATGTCATAAAACATAAGATGACTAACTTCTGATAATAAATAAAAGAAGAAAAAATTATAAAAAATCAAATACAATTAAACTAAATGTAATAAATGGAAAGGTACAATTCCTGCTAATACATATTTACAAGTGTAAAACGGAAAAACTGAAGAATATACAAAAAGCTTTTTTGAAACTTCCAATGTTATTCTTCCGGAATCGGGTGGACAGGTGGTGGTCGAAGATACGGGATTTGAAGATTGGAAGGGTATTAGAGCTACGAATGAAAGAGGGAGTAGAATTCCATAGGGAAGAAGAGTGGATGAGGAAAGATCTACCAAAGGCTGCTGTTCCATGGGCAGTTATATATAAGTCTGAAGGAGCGGGTATTGCAGGAATGCACTGAGGACTTAAATTGAAGGATATCAGAGATGTACGATGGACGGCAGGATTGGATAATTTGGTAGAGGAAGGGAGCAAGAAAAGGTTTACGACGAAGGGAGGGGAAAAGCCACTTCAATTCTTGGTAAAATCGGGTGACAGAGGCGTCCCTGGGGACTCCAAAGACGAATCGTTTATTTATTAAAAAATAAAGAACCTTTTGAACTTTTTTGAAGAAGCCACATCAAACATTTTTAATGATACTTTGAGATGCTGCCCTCTAGTGGCAAACACATGGAAGTATAGAAGTCTGTAGCCATATTGGTCTGAACAGATGAAAGAGCAAGCACATTCCCAAAACGTAACATCACTTTTGCTACTGTTCTAAAGCGCAACATTACTCACTCATCATGATCATCACCACACTCAGGCAAGAGGGACGGCGGCAAGATGAGAGAGATAACTCGTCTTCATGTTCCATCGAAACGTAATAGAGCATCAAGTAACCTATAACACATTATTCTAACTAATACTTCTTACTCTTATTAATGGTCAAAATTAATTTAAATTTTAACAACCATCTTGTAAACCCTTTTGGCAAAATAAATATAATAAATTGTTTTGCAACTATTACAAGAATTGAGGTTTTATTTTCATTTTGTTCACTATATTATTAATTAATTTTATTTCAAATACAACCCATTCCAGCGATACTACCAAATTATAATAACCCCCAGTTATGAAATCCGTGGAATACTTGAATTATACAGAACATGTAAAATATATTATAGGAAAATAAAAATCCGCACCTCTACCATCCATGAATGTGCCAGGAATTCAGTACTTGTAAGCAAATACTCTTGGACTACGGTTATACAATAGGGTTAATGCTCAACCTCCTGATTTATCCCAATTATTGTTGCTTCTCCCACACTTCTTGCTGTCTCAGACCATTTAAAGGATGATAACAATTAAAGTAATCAAGGAAAGATGAGTTTAACGACAGAGGAATTATTCCTGCCGACAATAATTGTGCAGTTATTTTATCAAGTGAATGTTTCTTCATTAAATAATTGCAGTCGACAATTATAAAACGATTAGTGTTTAGATTTTCCAAGTAATTTCCTCCCATTATGATTGCCTATAACATCACTTTATTTTTTTTATTACAGCTATAAAACTATAAAAACATAAATCGTCTATGCCGATTGAAGAAGTCTCTGAGAGCTTAAACCTTGGAAATAATTAAAATATTCTAGGCTTCAATTTAAGAGTGAGTTAGTGTGTAATAATGAAAATAAATTTCACTGTTTGGGGAAAAATATATAGTTCTTAATGGACTTAAAGCAGCTTAACTTAAACCAAGATTTCTACGAAATCTAATATTTAAAATGTCGATGTTTTTTAATTATTCATTAGAAAAATAATTAGATTAGTCATTATACTACTCAATCTAAGGAAATTATTTTATTGAAACGTACCGATTACGTTATTTAGAAAAAACAAAATTTTTAAAAACTTATAAGGGTAGGCCTAAAAGAAGCAAAAGGGGATATTATTTATATTAATATTTCGAGGGGAATATTATCGAAGAAGTACCTGGATATAAATACCTTGATATAGAGCTTAGTTCATAAGGACTTTTTAACCGTGCTATGAAGCATATAGTACATAAAAGTAACTCCAGCCTCGGGTCAGTGGTAAGTACCTGTGCAAAAGGCTAAAGTAATCTCGTGGGATGTCAGGCAGATACTTTACGAATCGACTATATTGAGTTGTATCCTCTACGCTGCACCTATTTGAGTTCAGTGGTACGTGAAGCACATAAAGGAATTGGAAAATATAAAAGCTAGGTACTACAAGCGACTACTGTGTTTGCAAAGAAACACCCTACACTTTATGGTAAGACTAAAAGTGGCACCCATTCCTGTGGGATATCACGTTTTTAAATTAACTCCTAACTAACTAATAAAAATACTTAACATGAGTTGTATTCGCTTCGTGAAACAATAGTATAATAATTCATGATCTTTGGTTTAACATGTTAAAGCGTGTTAAATGGAAAAAAATTGCCTTCTTTTACCGTGGTAAAACGAAATAACATTTAACATGGCTGAGAGTGTGTTACTTGGTCTGTTAAATGGAGAATGACGTCACAGAATAGACCAGTTGAGATCGCCGCCATTTTTGTTGTGACAGCTCAGTTCTTTCGTGTGTTTGTGGTATTCATATCCCTGTTATTAAACCAGAATGGATAATTTTAATGATACATTTGAGAAAAAAAAACAGTAAAAAATACAATGTAATTTCATTCTACTATCTGAAAATTTGTAAACGCTCGCCAGATAAAAATCTCACTATATGAACCATGTAATTATTCTTAGGGGACATATGTTGCAGATTAAAGTTATTTTTTCATTTCATTTCATAAGCTAAACTTTCACACAAATTCCACTTTTCACTCACTCTAGGCATGTTGTAATTAATTACTTAAATCAAAACTGAAGTAAATAATAACATGAGGGTCTGGAAGGAAGGTTATAAACATAAAGGCTTATACAACAAGTTGCTGAGAAAATCCGCTAGGGGCTCTTATGCATTTAACGTTTAACATGACTTTAAATAGGGCTGCTCACAATCTTATAGTTATAACATTTAACATGGTAAAACATTTAACATTTAACACAACATCATGAGTACCCCTAATGTTATTTAAAGCTACTGCAGGTAGACAGTAACAAACGTTTGAGTCTGCAATATAACTGGGTAACGCAGATAAGAAAAATATAAGAGAGCTTCGGAATGTTTGACCCGATACTATTAAAATTAGAATGGGGGAGATCTTAGAAGGATACAGGGAATTTGTCTAGGATAAAGGACCTCTTGTTATTATGAGAATGGAGCTATAACCCGTGCTACGGTAGGGTCTTCATTAAAGTGGATGCTCCTCAAAGCTACCTAAAGATCAGCTGCCCTATAACTCACTAGGTGCTAATAGACATCTGTACGTCAAATGGCTTTTGAGATTTAAAATTTTCAAAATAAATTCACTACTGATCTTCCAGTAAGCTCCATAAAACATTTTTATGAAATGTTTATTTTTTAAAAAAGTATATCTAGAGAACTATTAGACGTAAATAGCTCTGTTAGGGCACATATTTTAGCAAATTTACTCTCCTTTAAATGATAATCTCTTAGGTTTTCTATTGTTAGTGGTAGTGTCAAAGATATAGAGCACTAAATTAAAATTTTTTTTTTTTACGTTTTGAGGCAGCCGTCATTTTTTATTCCTCATATCTATACTTGGCAAACTCATCAAAGACAAGTGATTATTCAAAGTTTTCATTAAAGTAATGAAACAGGGCGAAGTAACTGACCTTTTTTATCCTCTTGGGCTCTCGTACCATAATTTCTACCCTTAAATGGCTAAAAATCGGGCTTTTGAGCGTAATCATAAACAAATCACCTCCTTGCACAACTGTTGATCTAGTAACATTACTTCCTCAGAACGGCCTATGACCCTTCATGTGTTGTGACGGTGCAAAACTAATTTAATTTAATTATTAAGAAATAATAATCATGTCCAATTTAAATGTAAAATATATAACGATGAAAATAAAAGAAAGCCAAACAAGTCATTAAACATGAATCAGCATATTTATGTGTTAAAAACAAACTAAATTACTAACAAATAAACAATGGCAATTAACCATATAATAAAATGGGCACTCTATTAATTAATCAACTATATAGCAACCTATTACCATTAAGGATTAAAACATAAACAGAGAAAAAATTAACAGGAAATATATAGTTTACAATGCTGGTGAACAATTAATTGGTTGTACATTCACTGTATCTATAAACAATACTAATTAACAACTACTACTCTAGTGTAACAATTTAAACCTTAAGTGAAATTTACGACCTTTATTATAACATGTTAAAGTGTCTTAAAATGGAAAAAAGTTGTGTTAAATGAAAAATAGTTAGTTACTTTTAGAACAATTACAAGGTAATTTAAATATTACAATAACATATATTGACCAAAAAACAGTGAGGCCAAACTTAATTATAACTTATATTAAAATTTTATATAAATAATTTTTTATACAGAACTGGAAAAAAATAATTAAAATAATAACTGACTAATTACATAAAAAACAAAACAAAAAGGTAGTTACAAAATATCTGTACTATTATAATATTGAATTAGATTCGTGAAGTAAAGTTAGTTAAATAGAAGGGTTTTAAACGTGGGAAGGGTTAGTGACGAACATGAGTTATGTTCGAGTGAATGGACTTCCTGTGATATTCAGCATGGGTAAAAAATGATTTATCAAACGCACCTGTTTGGTGAGGTGGAGGGCAGATGTCAGATAAAAGGTACTTGGTAGTACGGGATTGGACAGAGAATTTGAACAGCAGGTTTTCTAGGATATAGGAGGGGCGTTGAGTACTAATTGCTTGGAATAGAAAGGAAGCCAGGAAGTACTGGAAATAATAAAGGGATGGATAGAGCCACTTCATCTTGGCGTAATACTGGGTTACGTGCATATCTCTGCTGATCCCGAAAATAAATCGTACTGCACAATTCATAAGACGTTTAAGCTTAGCTTCGACATTACCCGAGAGTCCACTATATACCAGACAGCCATAGTCAAAGTGGGGGTAAACAAGAGAGGAAACTAAGGGTTGACGGGTTTTAAGTGGAAGGAAATAACAGATTCCATTAAATTGTTATATGGTAGCTATGGAAAAATATTTACTTCTTTTACTGTGGTGACAGTGGGGGTTCGAAATGAACTTACCAAAGCTACCATCTAGTAAGTATTAAAAAAATACCAAATAATTATTATTATATTTAACGGATAAATATTTGACCAAAGAAAACTCCAAATAGCAGCACAATATCAAATAAAAGGGATATATTTCTTTATTTTTTTAACCGGCTTTGTTGGCCTTACATGGTAGATATATCAGTTAATTTTTTTTTTAACAATAGGTTATGGGGAGGGAGAGATATATTCTAGTGCAAAAGACATCCATAACTATATATGATGTAAATAAAAAAAAAAAGATAAAATAAATAGATAAAAATAATAATACCCATAACTATATATGATGTAAATAAAAAAAAAAAGATAAAATAAATAGATAAAAATAATAATACCCATAACTATATATGATGTAAATAAAAAAATAAAATAAATAAATAGATAAAAATAATAATTCTTGAGAAAATGGACAAATCTAGTCACAAAATTAATGTCATTGAAATAAGTGGTCTTACTTATCTTACTGTTTCAGACATGTTACTTATTTGCTTTTCATAATCCTTTCCCCTTCCTTTCCATTATCGCTACGATCTGCGATTAAACAATTTATAATTGCTTAGCTAGATAATATTTAAGATCCCATGGAAATGAGTCCCACTGGTGCGGATCAGTACACCATACCAAAGCTATGACTATGGAACAACTAGGCCTTACCAATTCCAACAACCAACGGGCGTTGATGACCAGGCTGTTAAACGCTCTTTCAAAACTAACAAACTACAAACAATGGTTGACATGGAATTGGAAAAAAGATAATTTAAGAAAAGAACAAAGATATAAAAAAAAATTGTAGTATTATCGATAGAATAATAAAATATAGAATTTATAACAGGATGTCCTGAAGCAGCCTGGGCTTCAGTCTTGTAAATCAACAAATAAAAAAAAACTATAAATTAATTTATCTTAGCAAATATCATGAAAACTACTATTCCTACGATGGTTAAGGTCATAAACTTCTTTATAATCCATTAAACTAGCTTTAATTTAGGTGCTAATAGACATCTGTACGTCACATAGTTCCTTAGATATAGATTTCTCAAAATAAATTAACTAACTACTAATCTTTCAGAAGTAGTACTTCTTCTAGCACAAAGCAATGCTGTATATTATACATAACCTCATTGGACATATCAACATGCTCTATGTTGTTTTATTGCTTCCCTATTGATATGTCCAATTTTAATCCATTGTGCAATTTAAGTTGAAAATTATTATTATAGAAAATAGTGGTTTAAAATTATTTTTTCCACTAAACCTTCGAATTTCTTTCGTATCCAATCCTTAATCAAAATCCTTCGTAAAATCCTCAATGCTCCTTATTTTGTTACTAATAAAACCATCCATAAAGACCTAAATGTTCCTTATGTAACCGATCTAGTCCGA
>NW_027113632.1:263279-266228 GCF_000696795.3 Halyomorpha halys | reverse complement strand
GCATGAAAAGAAGATGGCCTCGTGACCTTATATTGTAAAATGTTTTTAGAGTTCTACTACGGGGTTGTTTCTCTACATGCTGTATCATATCATTATCATTATGATAAAATTAACTAGTTGTATTTTTTATACAGACTGAAAAAAAGACTGATAAAATCCATTCAATATCCAAGCAAGTTTCTAATCGACCGATAATTTGAATGTTACTCAGGAGTCCAGTCGCGGACCATAGGTTGTGTTTAATGGCCGAAAATCTGCCATGAGGATAATTATCCTGAAGGAAGCTAGATAATATGGCGAGCGGAAGCGAAGAACGGACGTCCGGCGGAACACCGTTACCCCTCCATTAGCAGGAGCTACAATTACCCCTCACACACTTCCGGCCGTCCACTCCCTCTTATTAACCAACTACGGAAGGTAAACAAGACCTTCCCTGCCCCAGTTAAGTCCTGGTAGGTAGGTCCTGGTATAGCGATCTATGCTGGGTATAGATCGCCAGCAAACCCGTCTCTTTTTACTTCTTCTTAACAGTAATTTTCACAATAGGATAGTTTCATCAGTTGTTTTTTCCTTATTTAATATCTATTTTTATTTATTTTTTGTAAGAAGATAGTTATTGGTTCTGCGGAAATAATAGCAAGGTTGAAGGCGTGCTTGTTATTTTTTTTTTTTTAAATAATTTATTTATTGATATTTACAACTGTATACAGATATATACAACAAGTAAATTTGCTGTAGGTGAGATAGTGACATGATACAAACATGTGGAGAATCTACCCATTGATAGAACTCCTATAACATTTCTAGAGGAGAAGATCTCGAGGCCATCTTCTTTTCAGACGCCTAGGAGGATTATTAGGTATGAAGGAGAAGCCAGGTTAGAAACAAGTGGTTGAGAAGTTTATTATGGAAGGAACGGTATCTGGTTCTGGCCAAATCGGCAACATATGGAACATTGAGGTCCTGATGGATGACTTGATTTGTGACAAAGTAAGGAGCATTAAGGATTTTGAACTGTAAGGATTGAATTCTGGAGGAATTTGATGGTTTAGTGGAGCCCCAAAGCTCAACTCCGTATGTCCAGATAGGCCTCATAATAGTCATGTAGATCAGTATTTTGTAATGGATTGGCAATTTAGACCGTTTGTCTAGTAAATGTTGCAATAGTCACTTGTTATTTTTCAATTTCAAAACTGCTTTGCTCGCGCCTTCTATCTATAAACTTAAAAATTAGAATTTAAAAAAACTACTATTATCCTTCTCACGGTACTTTATAGATGTGAGACGTAGCATCTTACACTAAGGGATGAAAAGTGCCTTGAGGCTTTCGAAAATAAAGTATCACGTAAATTATTCGGTCCGAAATAGGATGAAATAACTAGAGAATTTAGAAGGCTACACGCCACTGAATTAATTACTGGGAATTACAATTATTAATAAGTACTGAACCGACGGGTATACGTGCGAGGGGTAGTACGAAACGTAGATGGGAGTATTGCGAGAGACTGATTTTGTAAATTTGTGTTTGGATGGCTATTAGGCCTTCATTCATTATTATTATACGAAGATAGTTGACCATAAGAAGTGGATTGTAGGAACATAGTCCGAATGGCAATCAATAAAGGTACCAAATTGTTTAAAAAAAATTAGTGTTAACCAACGTTTCGCCTCACATTGCAGGTCTTCGTCAAGGCTAAATGACAACAAGATACAAACATTGCAAGAATTAAGAGAACATTAAATAATTATATCTACCATACATACAACTAGTTCTAACGAGTATTTTACTACAATTTATTAGTCTAGATCTGTATTTAGAACCTTTATCAAATCTAGTTGTATTTATTAGTAACTAGTTTCCAGTCTACCTATAGGTATACTTTAAATCATATTAGTATCATTGCATTTATCTATTTTATTAAAAAAAAAAATAAAATAAAATAAAAACTTATACGGTTATATTATAATTGTATTACTTATCATTCTTGGTGGAAGCAGTATAGGAGGAGGAATAGGAAGGCGAAAAAAGGGGATGAAAGCAATAGTACGAAATAAAAAAATTTAAAGAGTACATAATTGTACTCATATTTTCATCATATATATAAAAAATTAATAAATAAAGTTAGGCGAAATAAAAAAGAAACCTAAATATCAGCAATGCAGGTTGTAGATGATAAACATTCATACAAATATATAGGAAGATGGTCAGGGTTGCGGTCACAAGTGTTCGTTTCACTTGTGACCGCATAGTTAACAACTATTTTATTTTCCAACGTTTCGCCCCACTTTGTAGGGCTTCATCAGGGCTAAAAAGATACAAAAGAAACAAAAATAGTTTACAACTATTTATTTTCCGACGTTTCGCCCCACTTTGTAGGGCTTCATCAGGGCTAAAAAGATACAAAATGAAACTATGTTAAGATAAAATGATAGAATTAAAAATAAAAAGATACAATGAAAAGAATAAAAAACAAGTAACAAAGGCAAGAGCAATAGTTTCATACAAAAATACGTAAAATATAAAGCTAAAAAAATGTACATGAGATGTATATAAAAACAACAAACAAAAAAACAATACATATACAGAGATAAAATAAACGTCATGAAAGAATAATAAAAAAAAAAATAAAAAATAAAATAATAATAATGGAATACAAATAGTACTACATAAGCAATAAAGTCAACCTTTGCTCTAGAATTTTTATCAGAAACATGTTAATTTAATTACCTAGACATATAATGTCTTAATAAAAACATATTTGTGCTATGTTAAATCAAAAATAAATTGCTAAAGTTAATTAATAAGATTTGAAACAATTCTTTACAAAGAATCGATATAATTTTAAAATATAAAAAAAAAATTAGAGCTAATCATTGAATCCATAGGTTGGGGAAATTCTTATATTAATGAAAACACGTTAAGAATATAAATATGTATTATGTATATAT
>NW_027113632.1:257005-257504 GCF_000696795.3 Halyomorpha halys | reverse complement strand
TTATATATAAATATTCATCTGTTGGCAGTTCAAAAATAATACAAAATGAAAAAAAAAAAACTGTGAATACAGCACGATTGCCCTTTTAGTACAAGTAGCAGCAAATTTAACTATCTATAATTTGAGTGCTGGCAGACATCTGTAGGTCCAAGGGTTTCTGAAATAATGTTTTTCAAAGCTCAAACTTATTGTTCGAACAACTATAAATCAATTTATTTTAGCAAATATCATAAAACTACTATTCCTAGGAAGGTAAAGGTCAAAAACTTCTTTATAGTCCATTAAACTAGCTTTAATTTGAGTGCTAATAGAGATCTGAACGTGTCATAGTTCCTGAGATATAGATTTCTCAAAATAACTACTGATCTTTCAGTACATTTTTATGAAATGTTGCTTTTTAAAAGACTGTATCTCGAGAACTACTGGACGTAAATAGCTCTATTAGTGCTTACAACAAAAAAAATAATAAAATTACAATAAAAATAATTAAAATACTAAC
>NW_027113632.1:241497-255000 GCF_000696795.3 Halyomorpha halys | reverse complement strand
TAATGTTTTGAAACAGCCGCCATTTTTTATTCCCCCTACCTATAATTAGCAGACTCATTAATTTCGACTAGTAATTATACCTAGTTTTCATTAAAGTAATCAAAAATTGGGGTGAGATAACTGCCTTTTTTTCTTCCCGGCTCTTGTACTATTTTTTTTATTACTATATTTGATTTGTGCCCCAGAACAAGCCAATCTAAGTAAACCATACAAAAACTTGCACATGCCATTTAGGCAAATTTAAACAATTTCACTTGATGGAATGTTTTAATTTTCCAAGGTAACTTCACTAATAGGAAGTTTCTGATCCTACCCAATCTCTTTCTCAACATACCTTACCTAAAATGTTGTAACTGAAATTAGTGATCATAATCACGGATATATTTCGTATTACATCCCTTGTCAATTTAGATGCTTGTGGTATATGGAGCAGAGAATGGAATGCAAGGATGTTGTCTAATATCTGTCTTTCATTAATTACGGATAGGATATTGTAACATGGCAAAAATATCTGCAACTAATTAATATTTAATTTTCACTGTATTGACGAAGTGAAGAAACAATTTAAAAGAAATGTAAATAAGCGATGATAGATTAAAAACAATTACAAATATATAATAAAGGTATCAAAATAGAAAAATAATTTATTGTTAACCAGCGTTTCGCGCAACTTTACAGGGCTTCGTCAGGGCTGTCAGATTTAGTACAAGAGTGGGGAAGAAAAAAAAGTCAGTTATTTCACCCCAACTACTTTAATGAAAACTATATATAATTACTAGTCAAAATTTATGAGTCTGCCAAGTATAGGTAGAGGGAATAAAAAATAGCGGCTATTTCAAAACATTAAAAATAATTATTTTTTCATTCGGAGCTCTATATCTTAAAAACTATCAAGAACAATATAAAATCTAAGAGAACATAATTTAACTTAGAGTAAATTTTCTAAAATGTAAGCCCTAATAGAGCTATTTACGTTCAATAGTTCTCGAGATATAGTCTTTTAAAAAGCAACATTTTATAAAAATGTACTGAAAGATCTGTAGTTATTTTGAGAAATCTATATCTCAGGAACTATGTCACGTTCAGATCTCTATTAGCAATCAAATCAAAGCTAGTTTAATGTTCTTTGAAGTAATTTATGACCTTTACCTTCGTAGGAATAGTAGTTTTCATAATATTTGCTAAGATAAATTGATTTATAGTTGTTCGGACAATAAGTTTGATTTATGAAATCATAACCATAAAACGTACAGATGTCTCTCTGCACTCACATTAAAGCTAGTTAAATTTACTATGAAATAGTTACTAATTTTATCCTTGTAGGAGTAGTAGTTTTCATATATTTGAAAGAATAAACTCAAACGTTAATTTATAGTTATTAACTATAAGACGTACAGGTGTCTACTAGCACTCAAATTAAAGCTAGTTTAATGGACTATAAAGAAGTTTATGATGTTTATCTTCGTAGGAGTAAGAGTTTACATGAAATTTGCTAAAATAAATTGATTTATAGTTGTTCGGACAATAAGTTTGATTTATGAAAAACTTCAGAAACCATTGGATGTATAGATGTTTGCCAGTGCTCAAATTAAAGCTAGTTAAATTTACTACAAAATAGTTAATTACGTTTATCATTGTAGGAGTAGTAGTTTTTATAATATTTGACAAAATAAAATACTTACTAAATACTTAAAATGTTAATTTATAGCTGTTCATATAAAATGTTTGATTTTTGAAAAAATGTATCTCTAGACCCATAAGACGCACATATGTCTGCCAGCACTCGAAATAAAGGAAATTTAACTTGCTATAAAGTAGTTTATGACACTTATCTTCGTAGGGGAACTAGTTTTTATGATATTCACATATGAATATAAATTTGGCAAATACTATAAATCATAACTATAAATCAATATGTTTTAGCAAATTTCATGTAAACTATTACTCCTACGAAGATAAACATCATAAACTACTATATAGCTCATTAAACTAGCTTTAATATGAGTGCTAATAGACATCTGTACGTCAAATGGCTTTTGAGATTTAAAATTTTCAAAATAAATTCACTAACTACTGCTCTTCCAGTAAGCTCCATAAAATATTCTTATGAAATGTTTATTTTTTAAAAAGGTATATCTCGAGAACTATTAGACGTAAATAGCTCTATTTATTAAATAAATAAAAAATTAGTTTTCAATTCTGTCTCAACACTTTATTTTTTCATTAGTCCAACGTTTCGGTTTTTCTAGCCATCTTCAATACAAAACTCCTCCTGACATTAATTTACAATTTCTATTGCAGGCTATTCTACCCAGGTCATTTTCTTTATTATAAGTGGTGTATTTTATACTGTTGATAATCTTATAGAGAAAAATAAATGTTAATGTTTTTAAATTTTAAATAAATAGGTTTTGAACTTAGAATAAAGAAAATGACCTGGGCAGAATAGCCTGCAATAGAAATTGTAAATTAATGTGAGGAGGAGTTTTGTATTGAAGATGGCTAGAAAGCCCGAAACGTTGGACTAATGAAAAAATAAAGTGTTGAGACAGAATTGAATACTAATTTTTGATTTATTTAAAAAATTATTACCTTGTCTCGAAAAATTTTGAAATAATATAATTGAAGTAAATAGCTCTGTTAGGGCTTAAATTTTAGCAAATTTTCTCTACTTTAAATTACATTCTCTTAGATTTTCTATTGTTCTTGAAAGTTTTAAAGATATAGAGCTCCGAATAAAAAATTAATTATTTTTAACATATATGTATATATAGTTGACCGTAAAAATTGATATATAGGAAGATGGTCAGGGTTGCGGTCAAAAGTGAAACAAAAATAGTTTACAACTATTTATTTTTCGACGTTTCGCCCCACTTTGCAGGGCTTCATCAGGGCTAAAAAGATACAAAATGAAACCATGTTAAGATAAAATGATAGAAATAAAAATAAAAAGATACAATGAAAAGAATAAAAAAAATAAATAAAATAAAATAAAAAAACAAGTAAAATGATAGAAATAAAAATAAAAAGATACAATGAAAAGAATAAAAAACAAGTAACAAAGGCAAGAGTGCAAGAGTGCCTTTTTTACTCTTGCCTTTCTTACTTGTATTATATACTGCCTTTTTTCTCCTCTTGGGCTCTTGCACTAATTGAAACAAATATGTCAACTTAGTTGTTTCAATGTGTCAAATCAGTTAACATCTTCCAATATAAATATGTAATATTTTCACTTTCTTGAGACTGGTTGGACTATTACGATATACAAAGTAAACAATATTGTTGTGATAAGAAAGTATAATAGTGTTTAGTTAATTTACAATCAAAAGTTTTAATATTACTGTGAAGAGAATAGAACATCATTTTAAGCCGAGTACATTTAGTTACATGTGAGCCTGAAAAGAGCTATTTGAGTTCAATAGTTCTTGATTTTTTTTAAAAATAACATTTAGTAATCAAAGTACTGAACAATCTGTATTTATTTTTGGAAACCCATATTTCAGGAATCATTAGACTTATAAATGTCTATTAGCACTCAAATCAAAGTTTAATCCATTTTGAAAAAGTTTTTGACGTTCATCATCGTAGGAGTAGCAGTTTTCATTATATTTACAAAAATAAATTTAAATATCTAACTATAAAAATAAGACAAAATTTCTGGCTAATAAAAAACTATATCTCTGGAACCACCTGACTATTAAAATAATTAAAACTATTTTAATGTGCTATAAAGTGGTTTATAATGTTTGTCTTTCCAGGAATAGTAGTATTTGTGATATTTGCATATGAATTTGAATTTAGCAAATAAAATTCGTCCAAACAACTATAAATCAATACATTTTATCTAATAAATTAACAAATTACTGCTAAGATAAATATAAAAAATTACTTAAACTAGCTTTAATATGAGTTCTAACTGACCTTGTTATTTGGGAATCTATTTTGACAATATTAGACTCGTAATAAATATAACAAAACTGTTCGTTATTGAAATTTGAGTAATATTATAATGTTGCAGTAATAATTATGCGTATGCTTGGTTGAATTAAGTATATGCATAGATGCATACAATATATGATAATTTAATTTTGTTACTATTCCTGTTGAACAGATCCATTACTAGGAATAAATCTGAACAAATGACTGACATGGAATCCTCATTTACTAGACAAACGGTCTAAATTGCCAATCCATTCCTAAAGACTGATCTACATGACTATTATAAGGCCTTTCTGGACATACGGAGTTGAGCTTTGGGGCTCCACTAAGCCATCGAATTCCTCTAGAATCTAATCCTTACAGTCCAAAATCCTTATTGCTCCTTACTTTGTCGAAAATCAGGACTGAATGTCTAATATGTTGCCGATTTGCCCAGAACCAGATACCAATCCTTCCATGATAAACATCCCAACCACCCAAACCAAGTTCTTTCTAACCTGGCTTCTCCTCCACTTTCTAATAATCCTCCTAGGCGTCTGAAAAGAAGATGGCCTCGAGGTCTTCTCCTTTAGAAATGTTTTTGGAGTTCTATCAATGGGTAGATTGTCCACATGTTTGTATCATGTCATAATATCACTTTCAGCAGATATACTTGATGTGTATATATCTATACAGTTTTAAATAAATTATTAAACAAAAAATTAGTTACAATTCCATTGGTTCGATTCTTAATTAAGTGAAATGAAATAGCATTGTATGGCCTTAATGAAAAGATATGATATGATAAACAAAAGGTAATACATCAGAAATGCGTGAGGGAACAGGGTACATTTGCATATTACGGTGGCCTGAAGGGAAGAAGTTCATCGGCGGTAAGCGAACCGAGGAAAATTAGAGGCTGAAGAACTAGTTAGTTCGAGCAGCAGCGGTAACGAGTGGTCTGCAACTTGGAAGCAGGACGCTCTAATTGACTCCTCGTCATCGGCTGCGAAGAGCTGTGTTCTTCAGGATCGTAGTTAGGTCTCTACGGGGTAGTGGTTAGGGTAACTGGGACCTTGCTCTAACTATACGTGCATCCAATTACTACATGAGAGAGATCCAAATTTAGTATTTAATGACAAATTCAGGAGGAACACTAACTTGGAGCCCATATCCAAGGCTAAAAAAAAAGAACTTTTATGAGGAGGGTGCGGCCAAGATGGTTTGGGGGTGCGGTCAAAATGAAACACAAATAAGTTTATTTAACAAGATAAAAACTAATGAATGAAGAAAATAAAAAATAAAATATAAACAGAATGACATAAAGTGAATAATTTTACAGAAAGGAATTAATAAAATGAAGTGATGAGAGAAGTGGATTACGAAAATGTATAGGTGCATTTCATTTTATTAATTCCATTCTGTAAAATTATTCACTTTATGTCATTCTGTTTTTATTTTCTATACTTATTGGTTGTTATCTTGTTCTGTTCTTAGCCCTGAAGAAGGCTAGAAATTGTAGCCGAAACGTTGGCACAATTAAATAAGTTATATCAACTTAATTGTGTTCATTTTGACTGCACCCCCAACTATCTTCTCCTGGTACAAGTCATCCACGGTCAACTATTTCTCATAATTATGAACTTTTATGTTTTATAGAAAAAACTTCTAACATAAAATTCATTCAATTATTGCATTCCAACGTCGTTTGTAGAACAGTCGATGCTTCATGCAGCGTAACCAATAATAATAATAATAATAATAATAATAATAATGGAAGCGTAGCGAACCCAAAGGTTCGATGCCGATACCACCAAACGCTCCCTGCATACATCCTTCTAGTGATGCCCCTCCAGACCCAAGGCAGCTAAATCAGTTATAACGCAATCCTCCCATCTCCGTTTCGGTCTACCCATCGGAAGTTTACCCGACGGTTCAGTTTTTTCTATCATGTTAGGGATCCACTCGTTATTAAGTCCTACAACCTTATACGCCACTATGTCATAACTTGAATTATATTTACCGCGAGCAGTTTCCTTAATTCAGTGGTGTCTCATTCTGAATTCTCCCGTTAATTAATCCTTTATAGGTCCGAATATCTTACTTATACATTATTTTCGAAAACCCTAACACGCTGTTCAGCCCTCAGTGTAAGAGGCCACGTCTCGCATCCATAAAGATCAGTAGGAAGGACAATAAATTCTTATTTTTAAGTTTTTGAATAAAAGGCGCGATCTAAGCAGTTCCGAAATTGAAAAGTAACAAGCATTTCTCGCCTTCAACTTCGCTTTTATTTCCTCATCTATTTCGTTCTTTCTAGTTGCCGTAGAACCTAAATCCTTTAACCTAACCTTAAACCTATTTTCCTGTTCAAACGTATTTCCTTTTACATCACTATCAATAAAATCGCTCGCGTTTATACAGCTAACCATATATTTTATTCTATCCGTATTGATTTCACGACCTAGTTCCTTACTGGAGGTTATTAACGCGGTTTTATTTAGTTTTATCATCAACATACCCCAGCACCTGTATTTTACTACCCAAAATTAAACCCTTTTCGGTATGCATCACACTTTTAATGACGTTAACTAACAATACCCTACTTTATTTATTCAGCTTTACTCTACCCTGTGAGGAATAGAAGGGCACAGCTACAGTTTGATTAACAATGGCTGACATTTTTTTTTTTTTTTTATTATTTATTTATTGTAATTTACAACTGTACAAAATAATACAATTGGTAAATATGTAGTATGTTTCATATACACTTTAAAATCTTGGGAAGGAACCACCCATTGGTGGTACTTCAAACATTAATTTAAACTAGAAGGTCCCGTGGTCATCTTCTTTTCAGACGCCTCGGAGGATTATCAGGGATTGTTAAGGATGAAAGATTAAGAATTAATGGGTTAGGATGGTTAAGGAGTTTGGAATAAAAAGACGCATATCTGGTTTGGATCAAATCTGCAACGAATGGGATGTTAAGGTCTTTATGAATGAGTTTATTTGTGACGTAATAAGGAGCATCAAGGATTTTACGTAGGATTTTGGATTGTAACGATTGGATGCGGGAAGAATTTGATGGTTTAGTGGAGCCCCAGAGCTCAACTCCGTATGTCCAAATTGGTCTGATTATTGTAGTGTATACTAATTTTTTGTAGTGAATGGTAAGTTTAGAGCGTTTGTCGAGTAAGTGTTGTAGCAATCGGAATCTACGAGCAGTTTCTTGTCGTTTCAGTCTTGTGTGTGGACTCCAAGTAAGTCTCTTGTCAAGATGGAGTCCTAAGTATCGAATCTGTTCAACAGGCGTTAGTGGTGTATCTAGAAAGGATACTGTAGGACAGGAGGGCAGAGGCTGAAAATTTAACTTTTTTTTTTCCCCCACTAATAGTTCCTTCCTTCCTATCTTTTTTCTGCCTTGCGGCCCTTCATGAGCAAGTCCTCTTCACCCTAGTTTGAAGTGGTTAAGGGTGGCCCACTGAAATCTTCTACCATTACAAAAAATGTTTGTAATACACCCGTATAACAATCCAATTATGTTCAGCGAACGGCTGAGGGAAATTATTCTCCGTGAGAACATATAGTTTAGCCCTTTGTGCTTCAAAGGCAGAGCAAACAAGTGCTCAGAAGTTTCCACATAGGGGGTCGATATACACCCCGTTGAAGCTTAACTCGAAAGCCCCCATGCCCTGTCAAGAATCGGCAGATCCATAGTCTGGGAGGACCCACTTAGCTTTAACTGTGACAGGACGGTGGGAAAGTACTTCTTCAAGTTAGATCCATTCTGGACAATGGTTTTCCATTTCCTGGAGCCCTTCTCATTTCTCGTCCGGATATTTTCTTGAAAACCAACTGAGCCTTCTTGCTTGTTCGTATATTTCAATATATTTTGTTGCAGAAGGAGGTCAAGAGGTACCCCTCCTGTTATGAACTGCACCTCCTCATGAGATACACTCTGATAAGCTCCAGAGACTTGCAGCAGAACCCTCCGTTGAATTGACGCCAACTGCTTCTGCCGACGTGTAAGGTTCCGTTTTCAAGCAGAGGACTCATAGCTCAGGATACCCAAAACAACCCCCCCCCCCCTTAAACAACCCAAGGGTCATTGTAGCCGGGTAGCTAAGGTCACATAATGCGCTCCCTACACGACTAAGGCCGTTCAAGGCTACTCCCACCCTATTTTCAAGGCAGTCCAACTGAGGAGTCACATACCCTACATCAGCATCTTAATATCCCATTTGTCTCGGACATTTGTCGTCCTTCCAAATATTCCACATTTCATGAAAAAGCTCACACGTCATCCTATTATTTCAGGATGATCCCTACTGGCTTCACTCATCCTTACAATTCTCTCCTACAATTTTTCAAAATAGTGGAAGAGTTTCCTTTTTTTATATAATACAACAAGGAAGAAGTATTCGAAATGGGATGAGCAAGAAAAATCATGATGGGCCCAAAAATTAAAAGTAGAACTCTCCATTGCATAATAGAACTGAAACTTCTGTGGGTGGTTCAGTAATTGCAGATACACAAGAACGCGGTTATGTTCTCCAGTATTATTCCAATCTGTAATAAACGAATCAGTCCTTATGTCAACGCCATAATAAATAATTGAATAAATTTTATTTGTAATTGTAAATAGTATTTGAGTTTTATTAGTATTTAATTTTGTTAAATTTGTATTATATTAATTTGTTTTAGTTATTTGAAAAGAAAAATGTATAATTATATTTGTGTGTTATAATGAGTAATAGAGGCAGTCGTTATGGGTTGATAATTGTCGCTAAGAGGTTGCCTAGCAACGGGCCGACCATCTTCTTTTTTTATAGCAGTTCCGACTAATCAGTGGCCATGGTAGCGTCTCAGCAGCCCTGTGTGCTCTTATAGTTTAATAGTTTAGACATTTTTTAGTGTTTTAGTCGTCATTACAGTTCGGAACCAGACCTTTTTTGTGTTTCGACTTTAATATGATTTCCGGATAATTAGTGGCTATGAAAGTGTGAAACCAGCCCTGTCTGCGTTCATTTTGTCGGCTCACCTAATACATTAATACGACTTTTGGAAGTTTGGACTATCGATGAGCCACTACAACAACATTGGACCATTACCGCGGTGTATTTAGCTACAAGAGCTGCAACCTAAGCATCTCGGCAGCACTCTTCCTCGGACCTAACGGAGTGGAGTTGCTTGCGTCGACTAGTATTTGTTTTATATATATTTATTTGTAAATGGCTTTATTGTCATCTTCATAATTTATATAACTATTTTATTTTCATCTGAGAGGCCTTTTTATTTTTACCTGTATTCATCATTAGTCATCTTTTGATTCTTTTAGTTTTTAAAATGTTTAAATTAACCAAATAAATGTTTTAATCTGAACCAGTTTGTCGTTGGTTCATTTTAAAACTTTACAACAAAAAGAGTCGATTTGAGGTGGCTTTAACACCTTACCTCCATCTTCTTCTTACTGCACATGCTGGAATGATAGTTTCGTGTCACTAGCAACGAGGAAGCCGTGAAGCATCTACCACGGTATATTCAAAGACCATCATGTTCTATGCCGAATGAGTAACTAAAATTTAATTCACTCAACTAATATAATCAAAAACCATAATTATGAACTTTTTTTTCCTATTTTTAAAGATAATTTAGTAATAATTGATATCCATCAAATTATAAGAATAAATAACTGGCTGACCCAGAAGAAAATTTCAAAACATATTGTGTTAATATACAGGATAAATATATAATTATATAAAAATCCCTATGGAATTCATATAATTATATTTTATTTTTTTAAAAAGAAAAGATGGTCGAGGATGCTGTCAGTGGAGAACACAAATAAGTAAAAACATAGAAGAAAATGCATAGTGTAATATTATAAAAATATTTAATCTGTATAAAAAAGTATATTATTGGCACGAGAATCAACTAAATAAATACATGTAAATATTGGATATTATATAAGTATAATATACAAATTGAAGTAATATAAAGAAAATTTATTTATTTATATATTAAAATTAAAATCTGTGCCACTGCAACACATGAAGGTTAGTACTTCGTAAGTAAGTATTGTTACTGGACCAACGGTTGTGCAAAGAGGTAATTTGGTCAGAATCAAGATCGACCCACTCAAGGGTAATTTATAAGGCTGGGTGGACCCAAAGAGGGCTCCAGAACTCACAAGGTTAACTCACGGCTACAGTGTAACAGAAAACAATCTTCTGCCCCGGAATTCGGATCCGGGTCCTTGGAGTCAGTAGTGCCGTACCACAGTGACACCACGCTACTCCATTATATTTGTATATACAGTTAATATCTTTATAATATTACACTGCATTGTCTTCATTTTGGTTGGTTGGTATCTTGTTTTTTGTTCTTAGCCCTGATAAAGGTTTTTTTTATAATATAATATCATTTTTTTATGACGATGAACCATCCTTTACTAAAGGTTCTATAAACTAGAAACATTCCGGAATAGAAAAGTGTAATCTCATCGACTAATTGGGAGCTGTTTTACAGACCAACATGCAAGATGTGAAAGACTGCCCGATCTGTGGGAACTGGGTAAAGCTGCTATAATCAGGCAATCGTTACGATTGTAGGCTCATTTTAATTTTAATACTGAATCTCAGAAGTTGTACAAGGAACCCATTCGCTTTTATTTCTCTACCACAGCAGGTAACTACTTTTTATGCAAATTAGTCGGTAGTAATTCCTATCTTTTCTCCAAATTAAAAGACCCGGTTCTTTTTTTTATACCGTTCCAATGTAGTTCTCCGGATTCCTTGTTCTATCTCCATGTTGGGAAACTAAGAATTGACTTTTTTTTTTTTTAATTATTTATTTAATGTAATTTATAACTGTACAAAATAATACAATAGGTAAATATGTAGTATGTTTCATATACACTTGAAAATCTTGAGAAGGAACCACCCATTGGTGGTACTTCAAACATTAATTTAAATTAGAAGGTCCCGTGGCCATCTTCTTTTCAGACGCCTCGGAGGATTATCAGGGATTGTTAAGGATGAAAGATTAAGAATTAATTGGTTAGGATGGTTAAGGAGTTTGGAATAAAAGACGCATATCTGTTTTGGTCCAATTCTGCAACAAATGGGTTGTTAAGGTCTTTGTGAATGAGTTTATTTGTGACGTAATAAGGAGCATCAAGGATTCTACGTAGGATTTTGGATTGTAACGATTAATGCGGGAGGAATTTGGTGGAGCCCCAGAGCATAATTCCATAGTCCAAATTGGTCTGATTATCGTAGTGTATACTAATGTTTTGTAGTGAATGGGAAGTTTAGAGCGTTTTTCAAGTAAGTGTTGTAGCAATCTACGAGCAGTTTCTTGTCGTTTCAGTCTTGTGTGTGGATTCCAAGTAAGTCTCTTGTCAAGATGGAGTCCTAAGTATCGAATCTGCTTAACAGGTATTAGTGGTGTATTTAGAAAGGATGCTGCAGGACAGAAGGGTAGAGGTTTACGACGTGGAGTAAAAGTGATCTGGTAGGATTTGTTAGTATTTAAGAATTAACTTAAAAACCACATTTCCCAGCACGAAACTTCTATCAACTCCTGTAATCCATTTGCCTCCAATCTGTCAGAAAACGCTTTATACCTGAATCATGATTTTAATTACTGTCCCTAACTATACAAACCGCCTCATCTCGGAGTCCATTTACATACATTTTTTAAAATTTATTTAATGCTATTTACAACTGTACATTATAATACGTTTAGTAAATTTACATTAGCAGTTCTCGTGGCCATCTTCTTAGGTTCGGGCTAGATCGGTTACATATGGAACATTAAGGTCTTTATGTATGATTTTATTTGTGCCAAAGTTAGGAGCATTGAGGATTTTTCGAAAGATTTTGGATTGAAATAATTAGATACGAGAGGAATTCAAAGGTTTAGTGGAGTCCCAAAGCTCAACTTCGTGTATCCAGATTGGCCTTTTTACAGTCATGTGTATAATCCTTTTGTAATGAATTGGAAGTTTAGACCGTTTGTCCAATAAGTGCTGTCTTCCACCCATTTATTTTTAAGTTTAATATTATTTCTGTTGTATATCGAATTCATTTATATGGTTGAATATTAATATTATAAATAGGAATGAATGTGATTGTGATACTATTTTATTTTCGAATATAAGAAGATGGTCAGGGTTGCGGTAAAAAAAAAGAACAAATAGTTTATAACTATTTCAATGTCCGACGTTTCGCCCCACTTTGCAGGGCTTCATCAGACATTTTTTTACTCTTGCCATTGTTACTTATTTTTTATTCTTATCATTGTTTATTCAAGTTTATTTTATATTGATAATATTTTATGTCTTCCTTCCTTTGATTTATATGTAATTTCTTATCACTTTATTTTTACATAATATTTATCCTAGCTTAAATTATCTTATTGTTGTAATATTCTCAATTTCTTTTGTATCTTTTTAGCCTTGATGAAGCCCTGCAAAATGGGGCGAAACGTCGACCATTAAAATAGTTATAAACTATTTGTTCTTTTTTTGACAGCAACCCTGGCCATCTTCTTTTATTTAAATTTTTACGGTCAACTATATAAACATATATTTTATTTTTGGTTTAATTTCTTATTCATTGATAATATCATGATGTTATATTACTTTATTTTTAATTTTTTTTTTTGCAATTTATATTTAGAATCAAATATATGAGAAGTGAAAGTATAAGATACTACATATAGACTATATACAATACAGAGGGAGACAAAAAGTTTATATAAATAGATTATTAAAAATAAAGTTAGCTGTAAGCTGATGAAGTAATAATATAATGATGAAGCTCTGTAAAGTGGGACGAAACGTAGGTTAATAATAAATAGTTTTCTTTTACTATTTTGATACCTTTATTGACCGCCTATATTCCTACAATCTACTTCATACGGTCAACTATCTTCCAATATTAATACTTATAGTTTGTAAGTTAGTGACAGCTCTTTTACTAAAATGGAGTGATGTGTAATCACATCAAAATATTTTCTTCCAAACTTTTTAAAATTAAAGAAACACATTAGAAAAGACTGATCTATATGACTGTATTAAGGCCAATCTGGACATATGAAGTTGAGCTCTGGGGCTCCACTAAACCTTCGAATTTCTCTCGTATTCAATCCTTACAATCCAAAATCCTCAATACTCCTTCCTTTGTCACAAATAAAATCATACATAAAGACCTTAATGTTCCCAATGTAACCGATCTAGCCCGAACCAGATATCACTCCATTATAAACTTCCTAACCACTCAAACTCCCTAGTTTCTAATCTTGCATCCTTTTCCATTCCTGACAATCCTCCGAGGCGCCTAAAAAGAAGATGGCCACGAGACCAGCTAATGTAAAATGTCATTAGAGTGCTACCAATGGGTAGCTTCTCAACACGCCTGTAACACCCCAATTTAACCAATTTAAGCCCTGGGGTACCTCCAGTCGCAAATGCCGTAGAGAGGAAGTTGTACTGACTAGGCTTAGAGTATGTCATACTAGGCTCACCCACTCCTATCTTATATCAAAAGAAACACCTCCGAACTGCCAGTATTGCAATAA
>NW_027113632.1:239632-240247 GCF_000696795.3 Halyomorpha halys | reverse complement strand
TTTTTATCATGTCACTATGTCACCTACAGCAAATTTACTTGTTGTATATATGTGTATACAGTTGTAAATATCAATAAATAAATTATTAAAAAAGTGTTGAGGCCACATCCTGGCTATCTTAGAGATGGCCTTGCACAACGCCCAGGATATGCTAGGTTCTTAGGATAGTTAATTTGGGGCTTTAAACACTGTATTGATAAAGAGTAAAATTGGCCCACCCGTAGCTCAGGGGTTAGGCGAAAGAGGTTGGAATCCTGGGCGTTGACTTTTTTCATTAAGTGGCGGTCCCACAAAATAAAAAACTCGACCCCCAACCATGGTTAGAATAGGTTGGTCACCTGTAGATAACTTGGCAAACATCAACTACGCTGTGGATTGTGGGAGAAAAAAAGGGTAAAATCAGAAATAGAAAATTCAAATATACCTGTAAATGGATAAGACAATAAAAAATACTATTATTTTATTTTTTAAGAACATAAAAAATACTATTATTTTATTTTTTAAGACAATAAATAATACTATTATTTTATACCTGTAAATGGATAAGACAATAAAAAATATTATTATTTTATTTTTTAAGACCTTAAAAAATACTATTATTTTATTTTTTAAGAC
>NW_027113632.1:233251-234560 GCF_000696795.3 Halyomorpha halys | reverse complement strand
ACTTTTTAAGACAATAAAAAATACTATTATTTTATTTTTTAAGACAATAAAAAATACTATTATTTTATTTTTTTAGACAATAAAAATACTATTATGTTTTAAGACAATAAATAATACTATTATTTTATTTTTTAAGACAATAAAAAATAATATTATTTTATTTTTATCCATTTACAGGAGTATTTGAATTTTCTATTTCTGATTAAAGCTCAACTCTATATGTCCAGATTGGCCTTATTACAGTCATGTAGATCAGTCTTTTGTAATGTATTGGAAGTTTAGACCGTTTGTCCAGTAAGTACTGTAATAGTCGAAATCGACGTGCAGTTTCCTGTCTTTTCAATAGCATAAATTACTTTCAGAATACTTGCACTCCATTTCATATAGATTCTATAGACTAGGAGGGGTTCGCATGTACATTCTGAATAATACCTGTTGAGGAAATACTAAAAAAAAAAAATAAAAAAAAAAAGTATTAGACAAAGGATTAAGCTTTGCGGGTGAGAATAAAGAGCTGAGTGTGGGAAGCAAGGAGCCGATAGATCACCACACCACCACTATAAACAATTAGGCTGTGGGAACGGTCCATATAATATCAGCCAGCAGTGGGACGTGCTTCCATCAGTTCGCTCCAGCGCTCCACTTCCAACGACACCGCGGGACGTGAGGGCAGCTATTAGGGATTCAGGTCCCAGTCCTCATCCCCATCCCTCCTATATCCCTCCCATATCCCTCCTATATCCCTCCTGGAGCCTTAATATAAAGTTCTCCGACTACTGCCACAGCTCTACGTGACCGGACAGTTTGGCGACGAGCTAATCGCCCTCAGTCATAAATATGATTTTATCAAAACGCAATACACGTAGCGCGCACGGGAGATTTTAACCGGCCAATTTCTCTCTCCCTCTCACACCCTCTCTCACTCTCTCTCTCCCAATATAAATATATATATATACATTTATGAGCTATCTAATTTTAGAACTCCTTACCCATATCCCTTCGTAAAGCTTCCTTCTTAGGTTCATTAAAGCACCAACTATATACCGATCTCCTAGACTATCGAACTTCGTGAACTTGTGAATAATTGGAAACATTATGAGTATAGATAAATAAGTATTTTTTTTTAATTCAAATTTTCATTCATTCATTCATTCATTAAGGATATTCCAAGTGAAACCTAACAATATATATATATTTTATTCTATACCAGATCGGCCTGGTGGGCCTTACATGGTTGATATAACCGTTATATTATATTTTATTAGTACTATTGTTTTTTTTTTAAACTTATTTATCCATTCAAGTGTTT
>NW_027113632.1:220760-232661 GCF_000696795.3 Halyomorpha halys | reverse complement strand
AGATAAATAAAGTATTTCTCTTTCTATATATTTTTTTAACAGTCGATTATGGGAGGAATATAGTCTCGTACAAAAGATACCCCTAACTATAAACAATGTTATTATTAAAAGAAGAAAAAAAAATAAATAGATAAGAATAATGCTTCTTAATAAAAGAGGAAAGTAAAATTAATAACAAAAAATAATGATATTGGTACACTTGAACAAAACAAACAATTGCCCTCTAATTATAAAAAGAAACAAGTTAATTTGAAAAAAGGCCGAGAGAAGAAAATAGAAAAAAAAATAATAATGATGAATAAATAAAATAAGTAATAATAGAAAGTAAAATAAAGGTAGTGTGACTATGAATTAATTTTATATTTATTAAATTTATGAATGTAATATGGTCCGGGTGCGGTAAAAAAAAACTCAAATAGTAAATAATTATACTATTTTATTGAGCCAACGTTTCGCCCCACGTTGCAGGGCTTCGTCAGGTCTAAAAAAGATACAAACACAGCAACGTTGGGCGAAACGTTGGCTCAATAAAATAGTATAATTATTTACTATTTGAGTTTTTTTTTACCGCACCCAGACCATATTCAATTCACTATACACACGGTCAATCAATAATCTTCCAGTATTAATATTTATAAAAGAATGTTCTGCAACAGTCTGGGCTTCAGTCTTCGGGTTGAGGTTGGGTTTCCCAGGTTGTAGGTCACTGCTCCTTTAACTGTCGGCAACTGGAAGTGGAACTTCATGAACCGTTTTTTATGTAATCCTCTATTGACTCCATATGTAATTCGCGATGCAATTGGCTATTTCTTATGAACCAAGGAGCATTAACTACGATTCTTAGGGCTTTATTTTGAAAAGATTTTAGTTTTTTCCTTTTCGTAAAGGATGCCGCTTCCCAGACTTCACAGCCGTACATCAGCAGTGGCCTGAGAATTGTTTTAAATATAAGTACAGTTGTTTCTGGTTTTAGTTTAGAATATCTGTTTAGGATAGCATATAGCATTGCTAACCTTGCATAAGTTTGAGTTAGTTTGATGTAAACCTAACAAGGAACTTAAAATACATTTTTCTGTCTAATGACAATTTTATTTATGTATTTTATAAAATAGACTCAAAGATTTTTCAAGTTTTATAATTATATTAATTCAATAGAATTACAATAAACTGTAAAATATTCCCTTGAATTATGTTTGGATAATAAAAAAATTACACATACATTTATTAAATGAATAATGATAGATAAATAAAAGGAAGATGGTCTGGGTGCGGTCAAAAAGAGAAACAAAAATATTTAACAACTATTTATTTTCGGACGTTTCGCCCCACTTTGTAGAATTTCATCAGGGCTGTTCAAGTTGATAGCTTTGGGACCCCGAAACGTCGGAAAATAAATAGTTGTTTAACTATTTTGTTTCTTTTTTGGACTGCAACCCTGACCATCTTCTTCATTATTTGAAATATACGATCAATCATTTATATATTAAATACTATATATTGTGAGCCAACGTTTCGTCCCACTTTACAATGCTTCATCAGGGCAAATAAGTCACTAACAGCTAAAATGATGTAACTAAGAAAGAGAATATATAACATGAAATAAAAGTAAACCTTTTATCTTAACTTACTTTGTTACATTATTTTAGATTTTTTGGATCTTTTTTAGCCCAGATGAAACCTGCAAAGTGGAGCGAAACTTTGGCTCACAACTTATAATATTTTATTTACTATTTGATTCATTTTGACCGCACTCCGACCATCTTCCTTAACTTATTAACTCATTTATTCATTAAATTATTTTATTATTATTATTTTTCTTTAACTTATTTATCCAGTCAAGTATATCTTTTAACCATTTTTTAAATTATATTTTCCTTTAAATCTATGTATTAGTGTTTTTTTGGTAAAATTTATTTATTTGTTTGTTTTATTGTAAACTGATCTACTGCTGTGACTATTATTTCTCTGGTTTGATCTCACATCGCTGACTAATAGTGAATTTGTTTAGCGAGTCACTGAGGAGGATCTGAGAGGGGGAATTTGGGAAAGTGAAATCGTCGATCAAATGAAATAAATTGTGAAATGGAAGAATGCATTGAAATATTTGTATTTAGGGTGTATACTGGAATTGATTGTAAAAGAAAAATGTGGGGAAAAAAAATGTTTTCTTTCTATTTTATTATATCATGTAAAAAAATGTAATTTATGTATGCCCGATCACGGATTGATTAGTATGCTGTGTACTGTACTAACTTGATGTATTTGGCCAGCATGGATGAATAAAGAATTTCTCTCTCTTTTCAGTAGGTCTATCTACGATCTTCCTAAATGAATACAGATTTTTTTATAATGGTTATCAAACGTCGATATATTTATTGCGAAATATTCACTATTTTTATGTATTACAACGGTTTAATTAAAGGACTGCTTGAGCAATATGAGATATCTCCGCAAAGAAGATTTGGTCGCTGATTCCTATAGATCGTATTGAAGCACAAGTAATAAAGGAGGAATAAAGATAAAGAATAAAGGATAAAGGATAAAGGAAAGCCGAAATGAAAGACGGCTTCTGTTTTCAATGACCGTTCCTCCTCGAATCCTCTTTACAACCTCCTCACTCCCTAGGCCCCCATGATAAAGGGAGGGAAGCGAATAAGGGCTTTGGTCGTAGGGTTTGGGTTCCTCACACCATTTGAAAAGGTAAACTTCTATAGCTCTCATCTCTAAGCTCTCAGCGAGCTCTACAAAAGCCCCTTCATAAAAGAACATGAGGAGCATTAACTTAGGTCCTAATAGAAAAGAAATCCTTTCAAGCAATGAACCTTTGTTGTCTTAGAATCATTCATTTAAATTAACTGAATAAAAAAAAAAAAAAAACAGAAATCTAGAGTACTTAATACTATAGACGGCGAAAATTTCAATAAAGATTCCAGCTAAAATAGGACAAAACATCATAAAATTAATAATTGGAGAAGTTTGTCGGGGGATGCGGTCAGCAAAGAACAACATAAATAAACAAAACCATGTTTATTTATTTTATGCCGACGTTTCGACCTGAGTTTCAGGTCTTCATCAGGGGTTGTGGCGTAGAATGGTAGAATGTAGGCTATAAAAATTAATAGTAGACTTATCATGAAATCTGCAAAGATAGGCTTAACTGAATTTATTTTATTTATTTATTGATATTTACAACTGTATAAAAAATACAACAAGTAAATTTGATCATAATGACATAATGATATGATACAGGATGTAGAGAAACTACCCAGTAGTAGAACTCTAAAAACAGTTTACAATATAAGGTCACGAGGCCATGTTCTTTTCAGGCGCCTCGGAGGATTGCCAGGAATGGAAGAGGAAGCAAGGTTAACTGAAGATTTTCAATACAAATATATATATATATTATATTTATATACCTGAAACATATTATATTCCGATGTCTGGGATTCAAAAAACAACGAGAAACATTGTTTAATGATCTGGAAACAAATCAAAATATTATTTAAGATAGTATATTAAAAGTAACAGACTATGCAAAAATATGTTACATCTATAAATATTTAAAATCTACAAACGAAAATAAATAGCAGTTATATTGGAAGAAGATAGTTGACCGTATGAAGTAGATTGTAGGAAGATAGTTGACCGTATGAAGTAGATTGTAGGAAGATAGTTGACCGTATGAAGTAGATTGTAGGAAGATGGAGTGGGCGGTCAATAAAGCTACCAAAATAGTAGAAAAAAACGCCACTATTACACGCCACTATCCCTGATGAAGACCTGAAACTCATGTCGAAACGTCGGCATAAAATAAATAAATATTGTTTTATTTATTTATGTTGTTCTTTACTGACCGCACCCCCCGACAAACTTCTTCAAGCTTTAATCTACGTTCAACCATCTACATCTCATTAAAAAAATATTCATTGTTAAACAACGTTTCGTCCCACTTTGAAGGACTACGTCAGGGCTAAATGAAAGAACAAGATACAAGCATTATATAATTGACAGAACATTAAAATAAAAAACATTTCAAAACAATTGTTATTTTTATAAAGTATATAAAAAAATTAATAATATAAGAAGTTGGACTGGGAACAAGTTACTAATAAATATAACCAGGTGTGATAAAAGTTCTAAATAAAGATCTACACAAATACATTGTAGGAGAATACTTGTTATAAATATGGTAAAGAGGGTAAAAGGTAGAAGGTTGATACTTTATAAACATAACAATTGTTTTTTATTTTAATCTTCTGTTTGTATTTTGTTTTCTCATTTAGCCCTGACGAACCCCTGCTAAGTGGGACGAAATTTTGGTTACCAATAAATAGTTCTCTTTTATTATTTAGGTTCCTTTATTGACCGCCACCCAGACTAACTTCCTACAATATCAAAACAGTAGAAAAAAATATTTATTGTAACGAATGAATGAAAACAAGATACAAACATTGTTAGAATTAATAGAAAATAAGAAAAAAAAATTAAAAATGTTTTGTTTTGTTTAAATATATAAATTTCTTTGATATAATAATGTCAAGTTTACGAAATATACATATAATTGGATTGGAAACTGGTTACTAATAAATACAGCCAAGTGTGATAGGATTCTAATTACAGAATTATAGTAATAAATTGTAGAAAAATACTTGTTAAAAATAGTAAATTTGGTAAAACGTTAACAGGTTAACAAGTAAAAGTAAATATTAAGAAAATTAATAAAAATAACAAACGTAAACTCTGTCAGTTGCCATCCTTGTTTCAATCAAGATAGCCCTGATGCAGTCCTTCAAAATGGTGCGAAACGTTATTAACAATAAATAGATTTTTTCTACTATTTTGGTAAATTTATTGACTGCCATCCTTACTATGTTCTTACAATATAACAAATATAGTATATTTGTAAATGAGATGTATTTAACATAACTAATAAAATCATTAACAAAGGGATCGGGTAAACTGTCCCACAGAGATTTCATTTAATATAGTTAATTAATTTTTGAAAAAAAAAAACGCAAACAATATTGTAAATTGCAAATAATAAATTTTTATTTTTAGGTTGCTGAAAAAATTAGTATATTTGGGTATCTCAGGGCGGGAATAATGAATATCAAAGTTGATCCTGCCAAGAATACAACAGTTAACAAAATATAACAAAGTGGTGTAAGTGTGATTGGAATCCGAAAGGACTCCTGTTATCTAGTTTCGTAACTGCTGTCTCTATATCCCCATAGTTATTCAATTTTATAACCATAACCATGGTTTTATAACAATATTTTTTTTAACTAAAGAAAATTAAAGATACTTAAGAGGAACAATTTTTTTTATAAAACTAGCCTTTAACCCTGTTTAAAAAATTTAATGAAATTTTTTTGTAGTGATTATTGAATTGTAGGAAGATAGTCCGGGTGGTGGTCAATAATGGTATCAAAATATTAAAAGAAAACTGTTTATTGTTGACCAACGTTTCGCCTCACTTTGCAAGGCTTCGTCAGGGCTAAATGAAAAAAAACAAGATACAAACATTATAGAATTGAAAAAACATTAAAATAAAAAACATTTAAAAACTATTGTTATGTTTATAAACAATATAAAAAAGAAATAATAATTATAATTAAAGAATGTATACATATAGGTGGACTGGAAATAAACAACTAAGTAGTATAAGTAACATATATAGAAGTTCTAAATACAGATCTAGACATATAAATTGTAAGAGAATATTCATTAAAAATAGTTTTTTTGGGGGTTTTTTTTTTCGGCCAAGACTCCCATTGGAGTCCTATACTGCCTAACCATGGTTGGGGGTCATAGTTCTTCATTTTGTGGGACCGCCACTCAATGAAAAAAGTCAACGTCCCTGGCCGGATTCGAACCGGCACCGCCAATAGACATCAAATTGGTAAGACTGTGTCTTAACCACTGAGCTATGGGAGGCCCATTTAAAAATAGTTATAAATATAGCAAAGATGTGGTTTAAAGTGTAGAACAGATAGGTGGAGTAAATATAGCATAGATGAGGTGTAATAATATGTAAAAGGGAGATATTAAGAAAACTAAAAAAAAAAAATAAAAAATAAAAATAGGAGTAATCACTTTGAGCCACCCATAGCACATTGGTTTAGATAGAGTCTCACCAATTTGATTGGCGATGCCGGTTCGAATCCGGCCTGAGGCGTTGACTTTTTTCATTGAATGGTGGTCCCACAAAATGAAAACTTTGACCCCCAGCCATGGTTAGGCAGTATAGGACTCCAATGGGAGTCTTGACCGAAAAAAAAACTCTTTGTTGCTCCTGTTATTTAGTAAGTTAAAAATATCTGATTTACTAATATAGTATACCTTAACTATATCTGTTATATTGTAGGAATATAGTCCGAGTGGTGGTCAATAAAGTTACCAAAATAGTATAAATTCTGTTTATTGTTAATCAACGTTTCGCCCCAATTCGCCGAGCTTCGTTAGTGGTATCTTGATTGAAACAAAAATGAAAACTGACTTAGTTTTAATGTCTTATGTGATATATGTGAGTATCATTTTTTTTTCATTTAGTCCCGTGAAGCTGTGCAAAGTGGGGCTATACGTCGGCTAACCATAGTTTTCTTTTACGTGAATGGAATATGGTCCGGGTGCGGTAAAAAAAATCTCAAATAGTAGATAATTATACTATTTTATTGAGCCAACGCACACATAACACATTTTTTTTTTCTTTTTACATCTCTTTATTTGTATTTTCTTTAATATTTCTTCTCTTATCTATCTGTTACTATTACCCTTTTGATTTACTATTTACAACCTTTAATTTTTTTATTATATCTTACTTTTTTACATTTTATACCCCTGTTATTTTACACTTATTTTTTTTTTTTTCTCTTTTTTTCCTTTTGTAACTACGTGTTTGTATCTTTTTTAGCCCTGACGAAGCCCTGCAACATGGGGCGAAACGTTGGCTCAATAAAATAGTATAATCATTTACTATTTGAGTTTTTTTTTTACCGTACCCGGACCATATTCCATTCATCTATACACACGGTCAATCAATAATCTTCCAGTTTTCTTTTACTATTCTGATATCTTTATTGACCGCCACCAGGATTATCTTCCTACAATCTACTTCATACTATCATCTTCCTTTAAATTAAATTATTAATCTTCATATCATATTATTGTGAAATAAAACTGATATTAATGATTATTGGAAGAGAATGCCGTTTCCTGCAGGAGGTAATTCGTGACATTTGCAGTTCGATATCGAAAGTTCATTATTAATTGGCAGGTTGAGCTATAGACAATGGTGAAGGCAATTGACTTTTTCGGTCAAGCGTATAAAGTGAAATTTAACCTAAATCTAACGATTATAATTTGCAATTGTTAAGAACTCGATATCGTGAGTTTAAATAAAATTAATTTTCTTCATACATACATAAATTTCTGTTATGAAATATACTTTTAGACTTCATCTCTCTATTCTTAGTCCACTGGTGTTCCTTAAGGTAGTATCTTCGGTCCTATCCTCTATACAGTTGATATCCCAGTAAATCCTAACACTATCCTCACCACGTATGCCAATGACACATGTGTGCTCACAGTTAATAGTAACCCCCTGCAATTGTATCCCAAATTCTCCAATCCCATATCACTGCCCTCGAAGAATGGTGTCGTAATTAGAGGATTAAAATAAATACCATCAAATCACCTTTATTCTTCGTCGTTAACCTACCGACTGCCCTATATACATAATACTTTAATAATGTCGCTCTTACCCTGTCGAACAGATCCACTACTTTGGACTACATCTGGACAAACGACTTGGAATCCTCACGCAAGACTAAAAAGACAGGACACTGCACGTAGATTCCAAATATTACAGCATTTACTATACAAACGGTCTAAACTTCCAATTCATTACAAATTACTGATCTAAATTACAATAATAAGGCCAATCTGGACATACGGAGTTGAGCTTTGGAACTCCAATGGTCCTTACTTTGTCACAAATAAAATCATCCATAAAGACGTTAATGTTCCATATGTAACCGATCTAGCCCAAACCAGATATCAATCCTTATATTATAAACTCCCTAACCACTCAAATCTATTAGTTTCCACCTGTTTAATTTAGGTATTCCCCGGAGTAAAAATTGGAGGATATTACCCAAATTAATTATTATACTGGTAAGCTGGTTTAAATTAAGGTATTACTCAAAGTTTGCTGGTAATGAGTGGACTGTATTTATAATAACTTGATATAATATACTTTAACATAAAATACCTCTATTATGGATGGTTTGAACAAAATGGTTACAATGTGATTAGTTGGTTAGTGAGAAGTTTGGTTTTATTACATGAATGGGTTTAAATATAGCAGTTTACTCGTGTGATGTTCTTGAGACTTGAATGGTGATTCTTGTTTGAAGATGTACATGAAAGAAGGGTTCCTCTAGGTTCTTTTTCCTCATCTTCCCGCCGCCGCCGCCTCTCTCGCCTGAGTCGAAGGATTTACTCCCTCATCATTATGAGAAGAGACCTTCCTACGGCATATCTTTGCCACTAGATGGCATCATGAATTTCAATTCAGAAGTTGGGGGCGCCTTACGTAAACTCTAGCCTTGCTTTATCTTTCATTTGTGACAATCCTCCGAGGCGTCTGAAAAGAAGAAGGCCTTGAGACCTTATATTGTAAAAATGTTTTTAGGGTAGTTTCTCAACATGCCTGTACCACTCAATTATGATCTTACTTCAAATTTACTAGTTGTATTATATGTATAGTTGTAAATGACAATAAATAAAATAATGATATTTCACTAGTCATTTACTTACATTAGCTAATTACATATAATTACATTAGTTCTTCTTTTTATATATGTTCTCATATTTTTATCATAGCTTAATTCTTGTTCTCATTTAGCCCTGATGAAACTATACAAAGTGGGACGAAACATTGATAAGTACTAAATTGTTTGTCTATTATTTGTGTATCTTTCTCAACCAACAGCCGGACAAAAATCTTCCAATATAATTATTCATCCTTATCACAGGACATAAACAACATCTGTTAACGTGCAACATTTGCCAGTTGACAGCTGTTAATAATAAGCCCGCCAGGTTGCGCAATGAAGACATGATCTCATAAGGCGTGAAAGGACAACCCGAGGCAGAAAATTGCTAATCCCACAGGATTACAACAGAACACTCCTTATTGATGATATTAATATTTAATGCAAATATATTCCAAGGCAGTGTCGCGGAGGGCAGGGGTCAGCGAGTGCCATCCTGTATGCAACGTCCTCTGCAAGGACATTCTGTCACGATCCTGCTCTGAGTGGGCATGCGGGGGATGTGGAATGCTACGCGCTATTTATCCATATAATTATTCCATCTAAGGACCATTAATATATCATCATACTGGCAGACTCGGCAATTCTTCTCAATTTGTAGAATCGTAAATTTATGCAGATTAATTAAATTATTAGATTAATGATATTAATTAAAATAGTTTAAATAAAATAAATATTATCTAATATAAATCCCAAAACAATATATATTTCTTTATAAGTCCAACGTTTCGGCCTTAAATACAACAATATATATAACAATCTTAAATACAATTAAAAAAAAACTTTTTGTAGGCTTTCCTACCCAGGTCAAAAATTTCAGACGAAATTACCCTACACAATAATATTGTGATAAAGTACAATAGTGTAAATTGATTGCAATTATAAGTTTTAATGTACATTGAATTGTACCGATACAACGGCCGAAACGTTGGACTGGTGAAAAATAAAGTGTTGAGACAGAAATGGATACGAATTCTTGATTTATTTAATAAATAATTACCTTGTCTCAAGAATTTGAAATAATATAATTATATTAGTTTATTAATAATTTAAAAATTGAAATTATAGAAAGAAAAAATAAAATTCTGAGAAAGAAAATATATGTAACAAACCATAATATTAGATTAAAAAAGCAAATAAACTAAAATATTCATATTCCTTTGCATTATATAACTTCAAATTTTTATTTTATTTCTTTAATTATTTTATTTTACCTACTTATTCAATTACCTATAAATACATTTTATTTTTCACTTCAATTTTATTAATTCCATTCTGTACAATTATTTACTTTATGTCATTCTATTCACATTTTTTGTATTTATTGATTGTTATCTTGTTGTTTATTCTTAGCCATGATGAAGGCTAGAAATTCTGGCCGAAACGTTGACATAATAAAATAAGTTTCTTCAACTTATTTGTGTTCTATTTTGACCTCTATGTTCTATCTCTCATGATTGGAAATTTAAAAAAAATACGGAAATTCCAATAGAATGTATCAACACAGCAATGAAGTAAGAAACATGGAGAAGGTTCCCAACGAAACAGTGCAGCACGCTGCTAAAACACAACAGTTCTATTTTGACAATACAATAATTTTACAAAAGGGAAATAATGACTGAAAAGATACTTGAGTCTATCATATCAGAGAACATTAATATTATACATATTTAAATAAATAATTTAAATTTTATCCATTATAGTCTCAAAACATTTTCTTTTCTTTACAAGTCCGACGTTTCGGCCATCCTCAGTTCGGGTAGCGGTCAATAAAGGTTTCAAAATAGTAACAAAAAACAATTTATTGTTAACCAACGTTTCGCCAGGGTTAAATAAGAAAACAAGATACATACATTTTAGAAGTAATAGAACATTATAAATAAAAAATATTTCAAAACAATTGTTTAGAATCCTCATACAAGACTAAAAAGACAAGAAACTGCTCGTCGATTCCGACTATTACAGCACTTACTAGACAAACGGTCTAAACTTCCAACTCATTACAAAAGACTGATCTACATGACAATAATAAGGCCAATCTGGACATACGGAGTTGAGCTAAACCTCCGAATTCCTCTCGTATCCAATCTTCACAATCCAAAATCCTTCGTAAAATCCTCAATGCTCCTTATTTTGTTGCTAATTAAATCATCCATAAAGACCTAAATGTTCCTTATGTAACCGATCTAGCCCGAACCCGATATCATTCCTTTCATTAAAAACTTCCTAACCACCCAAACCCACTAGTTTCTAACCTTGCTTCCTTTTCCATACTTGGCAATCCTCAGAGGCGCCTGAAAAGAAGATGGCCTCGTGACCTTATATTGTAAAATGTTTTTAGAGTTTTACTACTGGGTAGTTTCTCTACAGGCTGTATAATATCATTATGATCAAATTCGCTTGTTGTATTTAATATACAGATATAAATGTCAATAAACATATTTAAAAAAAAAAAGTTGTTAAGTTTATAATATGAGGAAATATTTAGCCCTGGCGAGGCCCCGAAAAGTGAGCCGAAATGTTGGTTAACAATAAACAGTTTTTTGGTACTATTTTAGCAGCTTTATTGACCGCCGGATTATCTTTCTCCAATTAAAAAAATTCATATTTTTTTCCATTGTTCATTGGACTGTGTCGGATTGCCTTAACCACTGATCTATCCCACTCCCATTTTTTTTCAAAATCATCCTAAGCTTACAGAAGTAAAATAAATACTATGAGATTACATAATGCCATTTAAAAGCAGACGAAAGGGGTCAACTCAATTTAGCAATACTGGCTCCTTCCTAATAGAGTCAATCGTGGCCAACTGTCGTCTTTGGGGCCAATGTCCCCGGGACCAACACCACGAACAACGAATTGATAACATGAGCACGAACGGGGGCAATGACATAACTAACAATTATAACGAATTTGAAACACGCAACGAACAATGAATTTTTATTTGTGTCATTTTGAAGTTTTGCATGCATGAAGGTCATCGAAGAAGGGTGTGAGAAAGTATTCAGTATTCCTTCCATAACCACTTAAACCCATTTTTTGAGGTTTCTCGATTGTTCAAATA